>NW_004955480.1:6207554-6243202 GCF_000276665.1 Chinchilla lanigera | reverse complement strand
AGGCGGCGGAGCGCGGACCGCGCCGGCAGGGAGTCCCCGAGACAAAAGGCGAGCGCCGGCCGCCGCGCCGCCGCCGCTCCCAGCTCGCTCCCCCTCCGGACCGACCGGAGCCGGAGCTGAACTGAGCCCCAAGCCACAAACTCCTCGGGCTGCGGCAGCTGCCGCCGCGCGCAGCCCGGGCCCGGCCGTGTCTGTCTTACCTACACAGTGCATGAGGCGGTGGCGCCAGGAGTCGAGTTCCCGCCGGAATCCTCTCCTCTCCGCCGCGCACCGAGGGCTCCGACACTGAGCGGCGGCGGCGGCAGCAGCGGCGGCGGCGGCAGCGGCCATTCTCTCTCTTCCCTTGTCCATCTGCGTCCCGCGTCACGCGCCCTCATTTACATACGAGCGGCGCAGGCACGAGGCAGGGGCGCGAGCCCTCGGCGCGAGCCCCGGAGCGCGCGCCCCCCGGAGGGGGGTTGATTGACACGTGTCACTACCTTCCCTCGGCCCTTCCCTCCCCCTCCCACCGCTCCCTCAGGGAGAGGCGGGGAGGGAGCGCGAGGAGAAGGAAGCAACCTGCCGCTTCCGCTGACCCCGCCTCCCCATCCACTCCCTCTCCTCCCTCCCCCCGGAGTTTACTCTTGTGAGCCATACTGCTCCCGCCGCCCGCGAAAACCCTGAGCGGGAGCGAAAGACCCGGAGCCCAGCCAGGAACCCGCGTGCTAACGGAGCGCACTGGCAACGCCTCCCTTCTGCCTTGGCGACGGGTTCTGGCCGCCCGGAAACTTCACTTCCCAGGATGCTTTGCGCTGGAATCCCCAGTCCGAGCACGGGGCCGCGGTGCGATGCATGTCGGGTGTTGTAGTCCAGCAGCGGGGAGGGCTCTCCCGTTTTTTCCAGGTGGTCTTAGATTGTGTGCTGTCCGCCTCTCCCTGGCCAAACCCGCAGCTTTAGCTTTCTTAGGTTCTGAAAAAGAAGAGTCCAGAGTTAGCTTTATGTTTTAAGCGCTGGAAACTTTTCCAGGTCACTGTCATCTCACCACTCTCCTAGGAAACAGCGAGTCAGTCATTTGGCTGCATCTGAGGTAACTTTAGGGAACCCACAGTGACTTCATTTTCCCAGGTGAAAAGATCTCGGAAAGTAAGAAAATTTGCAAGGATTAGGGAAAAGATGTGCTTTTCATAGAAAAAAAATTTATGGGGGCTTGGGTATAGCTGGCTGAAAACTGTAGAAGGGAAATTTTGTATGCTACACGAAACGTAGATTTGGAGGGCAGAGCTATTCCGAGACTTCTGTACCGGCTCGCCTCCCACAGTCCCATCCTATTACAGTGCGCGCCCTGGGATTCAGCACTTTTCATTTGTTAGGGGATCGAGTCTATGTTGTGCTAGAGAAAATAACTGGGGAGAGGGTGATCTTTTGGTTAAATATCGTCTTCAATTAATTTTTACTTTTATACCATAGTAGTTGTGCATTTACTGCATTTCTGTAAGTTGCAAGGGGCCAGACTGAAGCTAAGCCACTCAAGTTTGCTGAGAAGTACTGTGTAGTACGGGAGATTTATGCACAAGCCTGAGAGAAATATGTTTTAATTCTTTTTGGAAACTCGTAAATTCTGAGTTGTATATCACCGTCTCTGTGTTGTGACTTATCCTTATTCGTCTTCTTTCCTAAGGCTCCATGAGAAAATATTGCATTGTTCCTCATTACCTCAGCAGTGAAGATATAACATTACATCTTCATATAGTTGTTTTTTTTTTTTTTTAAGCGAAGTTTCCAATCTTGAAAACATTTTTCTAGACTGGTTACAATTAAAGGCAGATTAAAATCACTTGCTGAAAGTGCTTTTGGAATTATCAGGTGCTTTTAGTTACCAGTTAGAATTATCTTTGTGGTCTCACTTTTATAATACTTTACATTAGTTAGGATGGAACAGGTTATGGTGCAGTAACAAAAATCCAAAAATCTTAGTGGCTTTAAAGTAAAAAACAAAAGCCGGTGTGGTGGCGCACACCTGTAATCCCAGCCCTTGGGAGGCTGAGGCAAGGAGGTTCATTGTGAGTTCCAGACCAGCGTGGGCTACAAAGTGAGCTCAAGGCCAGCTTGAACTGCATTATGAGACTCTGTCTCAAAAAGATAAAATAAAAAACGAAGTTCATTCTTTGCGTATCTACATGTTCAAATGAGGGGGCTTCATTTCAGCAACTGGGTACTTGGGGTGATACCATGACTGAATCTCTCCCCCTGGTTTGGTAGGCAGGAGGAAGATGAGAAATGGTAAACTGATTCTTCCTAAAAATGATATGAGTCAATTTTACTAATATTTCCATATTAACCAAAGCAAATTGTACAGTTATGTCTATCTTCAAAGAAGCAGAGGATGTGTAAGTCTACTATTTGCCCAGAAGAAAAATAAAATATAGGTAACACCAAATATTATTGCAATCCATCCTTCTAGTCATCAATTTACAGCTCACTGTCTTTACAATACAAAATACATTCACTTCTATCCCAAGTGAGACAACCCAAAAGGTCTGTTTAGTAAGGCATTAATATTAAAGTCTAGCATCTCTGTGATGCTCAGTAGTCTCTATATTAAAACTGGATAAAGCATCTCTTGTTATAGAGATTTGGAAAGGCATAGTATCTGCCCTCCCCACTTACACACGCACACACAGAATCAACATACAGGGGTGAAACAGGAACAAAGTAACTATGATATCTTAGTTAATTTTGTGCTACCATACAGAACACCAGAGACTGGCTGATTTATAAAGAGTAGAAATTTATTTGTTACAGTTCTGGAGGCTGGAAAGTCCAAAATAGTGGTGCTGGCATCTAGCAAAAGACTTCATCCCATCTAGAAAGGCAGAGGACAAGAAATTTAAAGAGTAGAGCCCTCCTCCCCTTTTATAGCAAGCATACTCCAGAGATAACAAATCCATTCACTCCACCCTCATGGGCTAATCACTTCTTGTTAGGTACCACCTCTAATATTGTTGCATTATTAATAAACTTTCCAATATGTGCTCTTTTGGAGGGGGAAATTAAAAAACAATATGGTAAATACTGCTATTTGGAAAACGGAAAAATAGGAGATATACATCAAATATTTACCAAATGTTTTACTGCAGTTAACATCAATTTCCAACTTTCTAGCCTCCAAAAAGTTTTTTGGCTGGGATTTCTAATGTTTGGAATGGCAAGATTTAATTTGGCCTCATCCACTACACCTGTAAATTATGGCTACATATTTTAAATTTTTGCTTGTAACTCTGTGACTTTCTGGTATTAATTTCTACTTTACAATAGTCCAGTTTCAAAAACTCAAAATCTCAGTGGCTTAAATGCAAAGGTTTATTTCTTACTGTACTTTCTGACTTCTATAGATCAGTATGAAAGTAGGTGGGGAGAACTGTTCCACGTCCATCCAGAGCCTGGACTTGGGGCGCTCAATCATCTGGAAACTCCCCAGTCACCATGACCAGAGAAAGATGATGCAGAGTCACAGTCCAGTATTTAAGGCTTCTAACGGAAGGGACGTATTTCAGTGAATGAAGCAAATTATAAGGCCAGAACTATTTTCAAAAATGATATATCAGATAGCTTTGAGGGGATAACAAACAACCCCAAAACTCAATAGCATAATATTTAATTAACTACCAACTATTTAATTAGCTCATGGTACTTGGAATGATATTTGTGCTAGGGTCAACTAGACATTTCTGTAGGCCTTACTTGGGCTCACTCATGTATTTATGGTTACCTGCTTGTTGGCTAGACAACTTTATGTCTGAAGGTTAGCAGAGTGTCCACAGAGCCCAGTATGCCTCATTCAGAAGAGGTTAGGCTTGTTCATATCATGGTCATCACAAGGTTCCATAAGCAGTAAGAGATCAAGCCCTAACCTTTAAGTGCTTTTCAAGTGTTGGGTTGGGTCATATCTGCAGAAGTCCCAATCCCTAGTTGGCTAAAGCAAGTTATGAAACCAATCCCATAGTCAATATGGAGGAAAGAATAGATTCTATCTCTTCATAGAAGGATCTGTAAGTTACATCACGAATAGGTATCTACAGAGGCGATGACATAACTTGTGACCACTTTTGCAAGTCTATTGCATTTGAGAAAATGCAGAGTTACCATATTTCCCAAAAGAAAGAGAAATAGAAATAGAAACAGGACCAATGAATATCAAATTTCTAGAATTTCTGAGAGAAGGAGAAATGAAGAACATAAATGAAGTTAACATTGGAATTCAGTTGCATTTAAAAGAAAAAAGAACTTTTCATGGACGCTACGACAGAGCATAGTATAATCACTTCATAAACACACAAATAGGAATTTAGCTTATAAATCCTTTTACTCTAATCATCTAGTACTGAGCTAGGTACTTAATTTATGCCTCATTTTGATTTATTGATTTGACAAATGTTTGTGATATCTGTAAACCTGGAGATAAAAAGAGGATCATATCCAAGTTTGTTTCCCACACCAAAAACAGTTACAAAGGATTTGAATATAATAACAGATGTATGTTAAGAAATATTAATGTTCATGGCAAAGATGTTTTTGCGCTGCTACCTACATCCTATATGTATTGTATCCTTTATTTATTGCTATCTAACAAGCCAATCCATAACCTAGTGCTTAAAAGAACTGTTTGTTATTACTCTCAAGTCAGGAGGTCTGTCTGCTGAGCTAGCAAGACTCTACAAATCTTGGCTGGGATTGCTAATGCGGGGAACTATAAGATCTAGGTGGGCCTCACGTTAGTGTGGTGTGCAGTTTGGCTCCCTGTTTGCTGGGAAAATGGAAATGACTAAATCATGTGTCTTTCATCCAGAGGCTAGCTAGAGTTTGCTTATTGACATAATGGCAGCATGTGAAGCACAACAGGGTAAATACTAATGTGCAAGTGCTTTTCTTCTTTGCATAATGTTTGCTGGCTGCTATCCCACTGGCCAAAGCACATCACAAGGATGAGGCAAAAGTCTCAGTGGTCGGATGCTCATTGTCTTAGTCACTTTCTTTCTGCTGGAACACAGCACCTGGTACTCACAGTATAAAGGAAGAGAGGTTTATTTTCCCTTGTGTTTTCAGTCCATAGCCTACTGGCTCAAAGGCAGAAAGGCAAGGTAGCAGGGCCTGGGTAAAGGAAAACTGCTCATGTAATAGCAACCATGCAACAGAGAGAGGAAGGAGGAGCCGGGAAAGGAGATGTACACTTCCAGGTCGCACTCTCAGGGACCAGCTATTTCTGATCCAGCCCCACCTCCTAATAGCACATCAGTCAGCTATTGTAGCCCTATGGTCTAGTCTTCTTCTGAAAGTCCCCCTATAAGTACATGAGGCCTTTGTGGGGACAGTCTTGATGTAAACCATTGCACTGGCAAATGTCTACAGAAAGATGTGAACAAATTGGGGGTTATTACTGCAATCCAGCTACCGTAAGCATCCATATAAGTTTACTTATCCACCTAAAAATACTAAGCACAAGTACAGAGTTCTTATCCCAGGAGTAAACTGCTTGGCCAGTTAATATTTTATTGATTTATTTGACCAGTTAACAGTCAGTTCTTATGATCTAGGGCATGTTTTAGGGCAACATGATATAAACATACAAAAATTTGAGTAGTTGGAAATATATTTCCACAGTAGAAAAATATAAAATTATAGAGGAATATGACTCGAGTCAAGCTTTTGAGATATTAATCCAAAATAAAGATATTCTTTACTTTATGAGAATTTTAAAAATTTAAAAATCCAATATATACTAGTAGAATTGTAAAATACCTATTTGGTTATAAATTATCAACATGAAACACAATAGTATATTTTACAACTTAATAAAATTGAAACACTTTTGTATGTACTAGATATTTACAACTATGAAGCAGAGATGCCTTAATTAACTATAAAAAGCTTGATGACACAAAGAAACCATCTTTTGAGGGTCTGCCTTAAAAATTACATTGTACTGTACTTCCCTTAGTTCTGAATTATAATGCATTTTACTGATCAAAACTAGAAAAACCAGGAACGGCCTGATTTGATCATTGTACATTGTGTACATGTACTGAATTTTCACACTATACCCCATAAATATACACAAATAATTTATAATGTAAAAAAGAAAAAGCAGAAACAAATTTGATTAACCAATTATTTATGACATGGAACATATCCCACTTCCAAAACATTTCAAGCAAATAATCATATTATGCTAAACTTCATGCAAGTGTTTTAAATTCACCCAGGTTCATGAGCCAAAGATTTCTCAGCCTCCTTTTTTCTTATAGATGTATAGATTTATGGACAGTATCACAATAAATATATACATACTGGTACACTTACTTTCAATATTGCAGTTACATATTAGAAATACCTAAAATAGATGATGATTTTGTCTTCTTGATGCACTTCCAAATATCATCAACCCTTTTTTTTCTACATTCTATAGAAGCAAAAATAAAATTTCGCAGAAGGGATAATAATTGAGGAAACAGAAATATGATGATGATGCCCTTTATTTCTTATATTATGCTGCATACCTATTTTGTATTTGAAGACTATTCTTAACATACATAAGAATGGGCATATAGCTTCCCCAGTTATGTCACCCATTTCACAGTAGCATCTCAGATTTTTGTTCTTTATGTTCTTTACTTAGTTTACCCAATAAGTATTTTTTAAACCTTACTGTTATATCCTGTTAGTATCTTCATAGTAAATTTATAGAGTTGGACCAGTTTTTACTGTAATAGGAAGACTCAGATCATAAAATGTTAGGATAGCTAACACAGAAATTAGGGAGAGCATGTTTTCCAGTTTTTTAAAAAATAAAATCATAAACCTTTGAGCTTGGCACTTGAATTTAATACCATTTACTTTCTCTTTCATCCAGGCAAGATAATAGGATCTGCTCTATCTCTACTCTCTTTGTGTCTATTTGAGATCACTCCCAAGGCCTAATGGATTATTATCACTTTCATTTTCAGCCTTTTAATAAAATTTCAATGTATTAGAGTCTCAATGATGGCAATTTGGTCCAATTTAATCCAATTGCATGGTTCAGTATCAAAGTCAAATAAAGATGTCATCTATAGCACCTAGAATATTACAGTTTAGAAGAAATGCAGATCATGTAGGTCAACCCTCTAATTTTGCAGATAGGAAAGTTGGGGTCTAGAGATGATAAGAAATATATGTAGATCACACAGTTTATGAGTAGTGTACTCAAACCTAAGTTCAATTTCTTGATTCTCAGTCTTATGCTTCATGCTGTAAGAGGTATCAGTTGTTCCATACTTGTATACATTAATTCATTTACTATAACCTTAAATATAAATATTTTATATTATCCTCATATCAGGAAAATTGAAATATAAATTGACTCAGAGAAGTTAAATAACTTATCCAGTATCATCTAGGTAGTTAGTGATAGAATTAGGATTTGACTCTGTGTCCTTCTAAATGTAGTCACTACTTTTCTTTAGAGAACAGAAAAGATGATAAAGCTCCCTAAAAAGCAATAAAAAATTGAAAAACCTAAAGGTTTTCTTATTTCTCAGATGATTTCCTATCTTTAGGAGAAGACAGTGGCACACAAAAGAGTTACACACACAAAATTATGGTCCCTCAGGATTTAATCTATCATTTAGCCCAGCTGAAGTCTTTGCTGCTCCCCAACCTGACATTCCATACTATCTTACTCACATGACGCCTGTTCAGTACTCTCCAGCTAAATGATGACTGCATTGTATGCTCTTAAAACACTTTGTTCACACTTATTCTCATGGGCCTTATGGCTTTTCTGTGTACTATAATTATTTGTGGACATACTGTTCTTTTCTACAACCTTGTAGACTTTGAAGCCAAGAAAGGGATATTTTTTTACCTTCTCTGTGTAGTTGAATTCTACACTTCATTGGTTTCAAAGATACTTTTGTTTAATAAAAATGAAATAGTAATACATTATGATTTTTAAAAAAGGAACATGGAAGATACAGAATGTTTTCCACCCTCAACTTCCATTGTTCTCAGGACATCTTTCTAAACCCAGGCTTAGTTTTTATCCCTGCTGTCAACTCAGTGATAGGAGGTGACATGTATGTGATGGTAGTGGCTGTGGTAAGGGGGGTGCAATTGAACCTAGGGTTTTCTCATTGAGCTACGTCCCTAGCCCTTTCATTTTTTACTATGAGACATTATCTCTCTAAGTTGCTAGGTGGTCCCAAGCTGGACCCAAAGTTGCTATCTTCCGTTCTCAGCCTCCCAGAATACTGGGATTATACGCACATGTCACCATACTCATCTCAGGGGCTATGTTTTAAAACAAGAAATTAACCTCTTTTTGCCTTTCTGCATGTTGAAACTTCTCATACAAACTAAGTCAGAATGTCTTATATGAGTAAAGCATATCATTTTATTTGTCAGAATCCTATGGAGAAGCAGAAATGTGAATAATTTATGAACTTGGTGATTGTTTTTCATGCTGTTGACAATAGGATTTGGCATTTAGTTTCAACAAATGGAAGATATTTATTTTGATAGAAAAACAGTATAGTGTGTCAGTGTTTCATGAGAAGGAGGTCAAGTAATAAAACTCTGAACTCAAACCCCTTTGGATGGAAGAAGTATACTTTAACTTGTCACCATAGGGAAGGCTTATTTAAATTCTGAAATTTGATGATGGCCTATATTAATATCCTCCTAGATAATAGACATGAAATAAAGACAGATGTTGGCAAAGCTTTTGTACCATTAGTTCCTTTAACGTAGTCAAAATTAGATAATACTTGAAGATTAAAATTACAATAAAAAGGTTAAATTATGATTAATAATCGCTTGGGCAACAGTAAAAGATAAAGAACAACCTAATATTATCCTTTCTAGGTTTTCAAATCTATAGCCAAATAGCACTTGATTTTTTTTCTTATGCAGTAGTTACTAAGCTCAAAACATGAAACCTGAAGGGGAAAAGATCTAAATATATTTTGTGTTTCTCATATAAGAAAAGCCATGTGATATTTAACCTTTGGAAGGATGTAGATTTTGTGAAGATGGAAAGGGGATCTGGGATGATGGAAAGAACAGGGAAGGAAAAGGGAATTAAAAATGATTAAGATGTGAAATGTGTGTGTACCAATTTCCCAAGATGATTAGAAACATTATGTACTACAAACATATACCAATAACACATATATATGAAAGAAATCTAATATAAAACCTTGTAACTAGTTTAGATAGGAGACTATCACTAGTCTCCCCCAATCTCTATTTCTCCATTGTTCCCAGGAAACAGAACAATTGAAAAGCAAAAGAGTGAGAAGAGCTGGGAGCCTACGGATTGGTTAAAGTATTGTATAAGAAACTGTGGAGAATCACCTCCTCTTCTAGTCTTCATCTGCATTACATGTAGCCAGACATTTTTATCCCAACCCTGGCAAGAAATTTATTCCATGGAAAAATTGGACAGAAGGCTTAGGAATTTAAGGACATTCAACATAATATTTGTTGGGGGATAATGTAGACAGAACACAGATTTTTAAGTGTACGTAGGCTGAATTTACCCCACCTTGTTTCAGGAACCCCTATAATTTTTCAGCAGGAAGCTGGAAGATACTTCTGAAGAAAAACTTGAAAGTCTTAGAGAAAAGACATAAAGATACTGACACTTGAATATCCCTCTGATGAAAAGCTGGCCTTCTGCCTGATTACGTTTCACTGAAGCCCACCAGCCATCAAAACTCACAGAGATTTCCATAAACATTTAAGAGCTTCTCTTGTAAATATGCACTGACATTTGTGGAAAACATCCAGCCTGAAAGACAGAAAAACCAAAACAAATACATGAAAAGAATTCATGGAAAAACAGACATTGTGGGGAATAGAAAACTTCTGGTTAATTATAATTAATATCTGTGAGGAGATAGGAGAAGATATTACATCACTAAAACAAGACTTACTTTGAAACAAGGTATTATAAAAACAAAGAACAATGAGAAATTAAGAAAGAGCTCTTGAAAATTAAAAATAGATGAAATTAAAACAGAAATTGAAAGAAACATTGAGAAATGAAGATGAGTTTTCTTTGAAGTAGTACTTAAAAGAATACAGAAGCAGATCATAGGAAGTTAGAAGATTTGAAGATCAATCCAGAAGGTCCAGTGTCTAACTAACATGAGTTTCGGTGAGAGTAAATAAACTGATAGGGTTTTTTCAAGGAAATCATGAAAGAAAACTTCCTCAAACTGAGAGAAATGAGCTTCCAGGTTAGGTTGTTTCATTTTAAGCCAAGTAATAATGAAGTTTGAAGACACTAGACATAATTAGAAGGTTCTAGAAACTTTCAGAGAGTGAGAAATAGAGGATAGGAATAGATAAGGAATCAAAAGAGCATTGTGGCTTCTCAACAGATGACAATAGAGTAATATTTTCAAAATTATAACTAAAAATGATCTCCAATTTAAAATTCGGAATTGTGTCAATTATCAGTCAATTGTGCAAATAGAATGGATTTCCAAGCTTGCAAACCTTCAAAATGCTGGCCTCCTTTGTATTCCTTTTCAGGATACTACTGCAAGATAATGTTTCCTTATAACAAAGGGGGCAAGTGACCTAGGAAATAGGAATTCAACACAAAAGAAAGGTCAAAGACTTCCCCTAAATTAGAGATGGGGCAGACACAGATAAGAGCTGACAGCAGACTCAGAAAGCAACAAGTCTAAATACAAGTATGATGATGGAGGGATCCAACAAAGAAACAGAAATTATACAACAGGTTTGACCTGTATAGAATTGAAAACTCCAAGGCTACTTGGGGGAGCAAGAATTATTAGCAATAGGTACAAAAATAATTTAGAAAATAGATCCTTAATGTCTGTGACTTCTAATTTTTACATTTTTTTTCTATGGTGGTAATTGGTACAGAAGGATCTCAATGAATGCTTGCTGAGTAGAAGGAGGAATGAATGCATGAGTGAATAATAATTATAGTAAACTTTATGCTTTCCTCCATCAGCACCCAATGAAGTTACTTGATCATATACAAACTCTAAGAATGTTTATTAAATTATAAGAATGGAAATTGTTGACTTAATCATGTTGATTACTTTATATGAGTCAGAATTCTTAGTTCTGAAGGAGAAAAATTAAATTAAAATTTATATGATTAAAGATGGAATTCATTACAAATTTGAAAAAGTCCAGGTAGTAGTGTAAGAAAGTATTTCTCACTATATCTTACCTCTGCTTTCCTTTAGGTTGTTTCCCTTCTCAGGTCTAATCTCCCCATGTACACTGGCAAAGGTGTTCAGAAGTGGTTGCAGACTTAGTCCCCTAGACTTGTAACATCCTTTTTAAAATAATTACTCAAAATCTCAGAGCTGATTCAGATTTATGGTCCAAGGAAATGGAGTATTCTGATTGGGTGGGCCTGGGTCACATTTTCAACTCTAGAATCATGGGTGAGCTTCATCCAAACTGCATTAACTCAAAATTAAGAGGAAGTTCATTTTACAGAGAAACATCAGAGTACTGTTACCAGAAAAATGGAATATAGATACATACATAAGTAAAAATATGGAGTAATTTCATTGAAAAAAATCACCTACCTTACCCTTACCAGAAAGACAAAATGCTAGAGAGAAACAGATATTGTCAATGGGTGGGGAATAAAAAGAGTAGCAAGACTTCTCAACAGATGACAGTGGAGAAGTATCTTCAAAATTATAACTGAAAAGGATTTCAACCTAGAATTCTGAAATGTGTCAAACTATCAGTGAGTTCTGCAAAATGTCCTCCAGGAAACCTTTCCAAATAGAAAATTGCATTGAGAATGCATATTAAACATGACTTCATATGTCCTTATATTTTATCCGTGAACACTCTAACTTCTTGGCATGGTAAATTGTATGTCAGCACTAGTCAACAGGATTGTAATGTAAAATTCAAATGGGACTTCAAATTTTCTAGTAGCCATTTTTCAAAAGTAAAAGTGTGATTGATATTAAGAATAAATTTTACTTAATTCCATATATTTAAAACACTATCATTTCAACATATAGTCATATAAAACTTATTCAGTAATTATTTTGTATTTTCTTCCTGTAGTCCTTGAAATTCTGTGTGTGCTTTGCACTTGCAGCACATTCTAATTCAGATTAGTCATATTTCATGATCATAGTGGATAGAGACGATTGGCCAGAACAGTTATGGAATGTGTAAGCTGTTATATACTACTAAGTCGTCCTCTTTTCTCCCTGCTTCAAATAATTTCATCTCTTAAAAACCTTCCCTTTTCAGTATACTCATCTTTCTTCCTCTGGTCAAATAGCACAGTGCTAATGCATTCAGTCTTATAATTTTAAAAAGGGAATAAGAAAAAGCATTCATATATTTTCTACTTTTCAAGAATAAGAGATAAAATAAAATGGCAACTCACACTGGTGCTTTCATTCAGTGTGAGTTAAAGCAATATGAAACAGATGATCACATCTTGATGACAATTATGGTACTACTTGGCAGGAATAAGTGAAGAAAGAATTTGGCTTGGTAGCATTAAATAGCTGCCCAGATAGATTCTACAAAGAACAGGGAAAGCAAGAAGAGTCAAGTTACCCATATGCAGCTAATGAAATAGTTGCATCATGCTGTTGGGGGAATCTCAGATGCTAAGATAGAATACCTGTGAGCACATCTTAATTCCTCAAAGAAGTCTAGTTTGCACACACTCACATTTGAGATGTGCGCTTTTTAAAGAACAGGCTTTTTCTAATATGAATCCTGAGATCCAAGAGTTTATTTTGACACTTTGAGAATTATGTAAAACGTATTGCTGAAGCAGCATTTTGATTTAGAGCATTAGTTTTCAAGCACTTCTTAAGAAAGATTAGAAAAAAAAAAAAACTAAAATAAAACGTGCTCCAAAATGTCAAGTACTTTGGGATGGATTTTTCATGACTTTCTCAGTTAACACAAAACTGTAGTATATATTAAAATGTGAAAGAATTCTATATTGCAAATTTAGTATGATTAGAATCTATATACAGCTATAAAATCCTGTTCATTTTCATAGACATAACTTAAACAACTTATATTTGTATAAATTGAGTGATTTAATTTTAAAATGTCAGTATTTAAAATGTATACTCTATCATACAATGTATCTTTTAGATGGAAAAGCAACACCTCTCACAAAAAATTTTGAGTCAGCAAACACTTTGGGCACATAATTTTGGTCAAGTGCTACACTATGCATTGGGTCCTTAGTGAAAAGGTACAGAATCTGTGAACATGGTCAATGTCCATAGTTTTTTTTTTTTTTTTTTTTTTGCAAACCACTTTTACACTGTTTGTTTTAGTAACTGATATTCTCTGACTTTTTTCTAACGACCATCCATTTTCATAGTCTCTGTTTATCTGCCTCTTATAGAATTTTCTCCATCACTGACTATAAGTTTTCATGTGCATCAGGACTTTCCAATCAGAAAATTGCATTTCCCAGGCCACAGTGATTGGCTAGAAGATATGCACAGTAGCTACTCAAAATCATGAAACACGTAAGACTTGGGAATAGACTGTTGCTCTTTTCCATTAAGTGTAGGACAACTATCTTGTGATTACATGAGGTTTGAGAGCAAAATCAACACCAAGGAGGATAGCTCACCAAAGGAGAGAGGAAAACCAAGTCTTTAGTGAGCTCATCTGAAGCCATTGACTTTAAACTAAAGAATGCGAAGAAAGGAGTCAATGTAATGAAGATAAGTAGGTTGAGGGGAGAGAATGTTGGAGTTTAGTAGAGGACATAGGATTTCAGCCAGATAGTATTTATACTAAAGACAGATGTATCATGATGAATGTGGAAGACCTTAGTTTTGGGAGACACAAAGTGAGAATGATGGAGTGATGCCAAATATTGTGATTTTGGGTGTATCCCCCAAAGTCCTGTGTGTTAAAGACTTGATCCCTAGCCTGTGATTCTATTGGAATATGGTGGAGCCCTTAGGAGGTGGAGCCTAGTGAGAAGATAGGTCATTGAGGACACACCCTTGAAGGAGATATTGAGACCCTAGCCTTTTTCTTCTTGCTCTGTTGATTCTCCACTGCTATGAGGAGAACAGGACTCTTCTGCTGCATACTCTTACCATGATGTACTGTGCATCAGAGCCAAATGACCGTGGACTAAAACCTCTGAAACTATGAGCCCAAAATGAATTTTTTTGTCTTATTAAATTGATTATCTCAGGTGTTCTGTTACAGTAATGCAAAACTGACTGGCACAGCAAGCAACAGACCACTCATAGTATTTCCCAGCTTCAGGAGCAACTTTTAAGACATGACAGAATGATTGAAATATTTTAAACAGGAGAGTAACATGGCCATATTTTTAGTTAAGATGTAATTCTCTAGATATGTTATAGGATGGGTGAGAGGAGAAGGAAAACATTTAGAAGTCTCTACAATTCTCCAGCCCAATGATAATAAAGTTTGGAAAGAGAGCAGGGATAGGAAGAAGGCAAAGAAAAGCTGAATATTTTTATTTACTTTATTAAATTGGAGTTTAAATATTTATAATCAAAGTAATATATATGATTTAAGAATTTAGTAGTACACAGTGGTATAGTAGCCTGTCTCTAGGAAGGTAAGTCTAGTCCTGTTCACCAGAGCAAACTACTTTTAATTTTTCAAATTGTCGATGTTAATAACAATTCTTGTGTTCAGCCAGTGCTGCCATATTTGACTGTACTTTGAATAACTTGTACAATTGCATCTGGCAGCCTCCAGTTGGCTCCATATCTCTAAATAACATGTATTTACCATTATTTATTGACTTCAATTTTAGATATTATCAAACTATCTACTTTTCCTTCCTGGTTCATTTCAATATAGTTATATAACTATTTCTATACATTTAAAAACACATTTGTGCAGAAAGATACATTTATGACAAGTATGGTAGTGCATGCTTATAATCCTAGCATTATGAGAAACTGAGGCAGGAGGATCACAAGTTTGAATTTAGTGTGGGGAAATTTAGCAATTTAATGAGACCCTATCTCAAAATAACAATTAAAAGGGCTGAGGATGTAGCTTAGTGAGAAGATCTAGGCTCAATACTCAGCACCCCTGAGGAGGAAAAATACCAGGTGGTTGCTATGGTATGAAATGTATCCTCCCACCCTAAAATTCATATTTGAAGCCCTAAGCCTCAGTACTTCAGAATGTGATGGTATTTAGAGATAAGTCCCTTAAATGGATGCTTAAATTAAAATGTGGTCATTAGAATGCGTCCTAATCCAATATGACTGGTATCTTTATAAGGAGTTTGGGTACACAAAGAACAAGAATGAAGAAAGTCATGTGAGGACAAAGTGAAAGAGCAGCCATCGGCAAGTCAGGGAGAAAAGGCCTTAGAGTAAAACCAAATCTACCAACACCTTAATCTTGAAATTCTATCCCCTAGAACTTTGAGAAAATAGATTTCTGTCGTTTAAGCCATAAAGTGTAAGGTAGTTGTTATAGCAGCTCTCATGAACTAATACAGCAATTACAGTGTAAAAGACACGTAGTACACTTTCATTACTTTTTCATAAAACATTGATGAGTTACTTGATTCTCCATTTATCAAGATGAAGATTTTTATCACTCCTACCTTTCTATTTACTCTTTTTTACCCTTCCAATTCCCACTTTTCATCCCTTTTTCACATTAAGTCAGACATTTATCACCCATTTTGTAGCCATATTTAAATCTTCTATGCTTTATCTATAGGTTGATCCCCAAAATTGATAATCAATAAAAGTTTTCTATGCCTATGACTATTTCACTGAATAACCATTACCCTTTCTCCCATGTTTTTGTACTACTATCAGTCAGGATTTTCTGTTTCTTATTTTTCACTCGTATTTTTCATAGTTGTCTTTTTTATACTGTGTAAATTTTTCATCATTTTTCCAAACTATTCTGATCTTTTTACTTCAACAAACATGTTTTTAATATCCATATGTATGTTGTAATATGATGACTGGTTCTTATTTAAGAGCATCTCATTCTTGCTTTATGTTACATTTTCCTTTCAAATATGTCTCAGGATAGTCAGTAACTTTTTTAATTTTTATTTTTTTTAAGGTGCTGGGAATCACACTTAGAGTTTCACATATACTAGGCAAGTCCTCCATCATTGAGCTGTATTCCCAGTTTAAGCTTTTTTTTTTTTTTTTGTTAACTTCTCTTTCCTGAATTGTTTTCTCTGGGATATTATTTTCTGTTTGTTTATCTTATCTCCCATTTTCATGTTTATGGCTTTGTGAAATGACTGGTGGTCCTTAGTTATACCTTTATATTTAATAATGAGAAATTATAAAAACTGGTTGGAAACACTTCCACAGATGGAATGTGTTAGTCAGGTTTCTGTCATGTGTAACAAATACCTGAGATAGTCATCTTATAAAAAGAAAAGTTTTATTTTGGTTCACATTTAGGGGGTTTCAGTCCATGACTGGTTGGCCCCACTGCTTTGGGCCTGTCGCAGCACATATAGTGGAATGTGGGGCAGGATCCACCTCATTGCTGGGAAGCAAAAGAGTGAGTAGGGGGACAGGTCCCACAATGCCCTCTTAAAGATATGCCCCTCCCCAGTGACCCAAAGACCTCCTACTTGGTTTCTCTGCTTCAGTGTTCTACCACCTTCCAACAGTATAGTACCATGCTGGAATTCAAACCTTCAGCACATGGACCTTTGGGGGAAATTCAAGATCTAAATTACAGCACTAGAATTTTTAATTAGTAATGTGTACTTTCAAGTGAGCTGGTGACCCAGAATGTGGAAGGTTTTGCTCTGGGGCATATTAGTCAGCTATTGCTGCAATTCTGCTATATAATATTTATTTTCCACTCCTCTATGGCTAATGACAACAGAAAAATCTCTCTCCATTTCTCTGTATATGTCTATCTTTCTCTCTTTTTGTCTCTCTGGATGGGCCCCAGGTTTAGGTAGACTTGTGTCTGGATTACACCGCGGGTGTTTGTGTGCCCCACAGGTCTCATTCTGGGATCTGTGGCTACTTGGGGCTTTCATCATGAAGATAGCAGAATTGCACAAGGGCAAGCAAGATGACATAAGTCTTTTAAAGCATCTCTTTAATCACATTAGTTTGCATTCCACTGGTTCAGTCAAGTCACAAAGACAACTCCAAAGCCACTGAGGCACAATATATATTCTGCCCATGATAAACCCTGACAAGGATTAAAGGAAAAATTGTGAACCAGTCTCACACTCTACCATGTGTGCCAGTGGCTGTGCTTAACTGCTAGTTTTATCCAGATTGTTTGATTAATTCCTTTAGAAAGGAACACCGCCTTTTTGTTTTTCTACCCCAATACCAGGCTTTTCTTATAGATCATATTCATTTAAGGAAATGAACTGTGGAAGTTTGCTTTCCTCTTTGGGTAGAGTCACTAGCAGCCATCCTGCTGAGACCCAGAGCACTCCGCTAGCACCTCAGGAAAAGAAAGAGAGAAGAATGTTTTTTTCTTCTACAAAGCTCTTGTCATAGCCAGCAGTTTAAAACATTTCCAGGCATCTTTTGGAAAGTAAATATTCCTTTGTGGGCATCTTTTAAAGTTTGTTTTAAAGCCCCACCTTCTTAAGGACACATTCATTCTTTAAGAGTGAAATCTTAACTTTTGCTAAAGGGTCCTTCTTGGATTTGGGGTTTCATTTTATTCATGCTTCCTGAGCTGACTCAGCCCTATCATGGTGATGTTCAAGAAGATCAGGTCTTTCAAGATGGTCTTTAACAACCCCAAGAAGATATATAGCAGTGGGGAGAAGGTGGCTGGATGGGTGGTTGTGGAGCTGTGTGAAGTCACTTGAGTCAAAGCCCTGAGGCTCCTGGCTTGCAGAGTGGCCAAGGTCATGTGTGTGCAAGGATCACAGCAGTGCAAGCAGAGCCTGGACTGCCTGCACTACAAGGACATACTCACCCTGCAGGACCACCCCACAGGAGAATTAGATGGTGATCATGAAACCTGGAAACAAATACAAGTTCAGCTTTGAGCTTCCTGAAGGGCCTCTGGGAACATCCTCTGGGAACATAGGAAAATATGGTTGTGTAGACTACTAGGTGAAAGATTTTCTTGATCACCCTAGCCAGGCAATTCAGGAGACAAAGAAACACTTTGGATTGATGGACCTGGTGGATATCAATACCCCTGATTTAATGGCACCAGTCTGCTAAATGTACAAGAAAGTTTCTTGTATGTTCATTCCTGGTGGGCGCGTGTCTGTCTCTGCTCAAACTGACGGAAAAGGATTCTATGAAGGTGATGACATTTCCATCCACACTGACTTCTTTGAGATATATGCTCCTGCACTGTGGCCCCCAAAGCAGCCATTGTGGTCTGCCACATTTACCTTGCCAGACCAAGGTGCTCACTCAGTAGCTGTCATCAATGAGAAGCAATCATATTATCTCAGGGACATGTGCGTCATGGTGAGGCAAGAGCCTTCGGGTGCAGAAGATCAGGCCATCTATTCTGGGGAGCAACATTCTTTGAGTTGAATATTCCTTGCTGATCTGTGTTAGTGTCCCTGGCTCCAAGAAAGTCATCCTTGGCCTGTACCTGGTGATTGGCAGCAGGTCGGGTCTAAGCAGCTGTACATTCAGCATAGCCAACTGAGCTAGTTTTGAAATGAGCTGGATAGACTTAAACATCCCTGATACCCTAGAAGCTCCTTCTTGTTATATCAATATAATTCCTGAAGATAACTGATTGGAGAGCCTGACCACTCTACTGCTAGATGATGCCAATGGATCTCAAGATAGCCCTATCTTTATGTGTGCTCCTGAGTTCAACTTCATGCTACTGCCCTCATGTACTGAGGTGGATCGTTGCATCCTCAATAACAATGCACAGTGAACGCGTGGAAGAAAAGAAGCAGCTGTACCTACTTGTTTCTTTCTGCCTTTCTTCTGGACCCTCACTTTTTTAGAGACTCCATAGTCTCTGCAGTGGGGTACGAATCTGCCAAGCCTCAGACTCCCTCATGCAGGTGGTGATCAGCAGGCAGTTTTTGGGTCTCAGGAGGTGTGGACTTGTCGTTAGTCAGTGCCAGTGTTGCAATGTACGTGTGCTTGCTGAATGGATATAAAAACACTCTAGAAAAATTCAGGCCCATTCCATTTTCTCAGATCTCTTTGAAAATTGAGGCATTTTCTCTAGTCAGGGTTAGAAATGACCACAGGACATGGTACTTCCAGTGTTTTTTTTTTGAAGGGACTTACAGATTGTTGGAATAACATCAAACTTCAAACTCTTGTGCCATATGGAACAGTCAGTTTAGTGGACTAGGCAAAAGAGGTTTTTAAAATCAGTGTTTCCCTTTGTTTTGTACACTTACAGGAAAAGGAAAAAGAAAAAGAAAAAAATGCTCCAGGGCTAATTTGGTTTCAGCTCCAGAGAGTGCTTCTCCTGTGGGAAACTTCTCTGACATGACTTTGCTTAGAATACAGTTTAACCTGGCTTAAAGCCGTAGCAACTATGCCCCACCAAAGGTCTTAAAAGCCATTTTTAGAGCCTTATTGCACTGTATTCTCCTGTTGTAAACTTACTTACATGGGAGGATCTGTTTTTCTTTTCATGTGGCTCCTTGGAATTGAGTCCAAGGTGATGCTCTCAGCACTTTAGTTCCTATTATTTTTTTATTTCTGTGTTTTTCTTCCCCGTCTCACATGAAAGCTACTAGTCTCTGGGGGTAGGCATAATGACACACACAAATGTGTTAGCATTGCTTTGGAGACTTTGTCCCAGGGTGCAGAACTGTATAATTCTGACACTAATCACATAAGGATTTCTTCTCTTAGCCTTGCCCACTGTGACTATTCTAAACCCAAGGAGGGACTCTGGGACAAATGCCCCAATACTGTGATCAGAGTCTCCAGACACTGCCATGAGAAATTTAGAAGGCCCCTTGGACCCCCTTTCTGCCCAGTGTTAGGAGGGGGGTTGCCAGCCCCTCTCCTCACTATAGCCACTGGCACTGGATCAGCCCCTCCTTAGCCAAAGCACTTTGTTCACAAGCTGTGTCAGAGCACTGAGCTCCACCCTTTGCCGAGAATTTTTACCACCAGAAAGTATCTGGGCTGAAGGTGGTGGTATCATTGTTTTTGTATTTTGTGTAACTTTTTGTACGATAAAAACTATATTTTATACTTAATCAGATGTATTTTCATCCCATGTGGGAGGTATTCTTTACAAAAACTTTAAAAATAAGAAAAATTTTTTAATGGCAAAAAAATAACTGTGTATATAGAATAATAACATCCTCTCATATTACTTCAAATAAAGCTAGCACTCCATAAATATTTGCATAAGCATACTAATGAAAGCATAAATAGAAAGAAACTAGCTCTCTAGTTCCTCTTAATGGAAACAAAACAGAGCACTTGGAAAGATCTAGAAACTTTAGAAATACTCATCTTTTTTCCCCCAAATAGTTGAGACAGTTCAGAGTCATGTGTGAAAGTGCATCATTTATGCCTGTATTTATTCTCCTATTAACTAGAGAGGTTTAACAAGTATATTCAATTTCCAACATTACAGTGTATAGAAGACTGACCTCAAATTATTTCTTTCATCAAAAAGTACTTCAAAAGATATATTACTTGAAGGATAATTTACTTGAAACTTTTAGGATTTTATAGTATGGCTGTTTTAGAACTTTTAATAGAAACAAATTTCATATTGTCAAGCTTTAGAAAATAGATGTATATGAACAACCTCACTTTAAAAGAAAAAATCCCTGGCCTAGAATGTATGGAAAAATTTAGCCATAAAGGGGACTTTTTCTTGTGTTTGTTGGTTCATCTACTGGCTTCAATGTAAGCCTAAATTTGCAAGCATTCTAAAAATATGAAGTATTTGCACAAAAATTTTCTTTTCTAAAAATTTTGAAAACAATTATTACTAGCTAGTAAATTTTATTTAGAAATAACTGCTTTGATTAAGTTTTTGGCAAAAAGTGAAAAATAAAACATTTGGGCCAGCATCATGGATTTCACTCATGCAGTAAGGCCAATGAAATGGCTGCTCCAACAACCTTGATTTTCTCTTATTATTAAATGGTGAGCTTGATAATTCAATACGCTCAGTAATGTCAATGGAATGCAAGCTTGTCCTGCAACAGTGGCAGGTCCACTTTAAAATGTATGGCTTGGCTTCACCGTCATATTCACTTTATTGAAATACTTTCCTTTGTCTGTTGGAAGGAGACTATTGTTAGAGGGTCAATAAAATTTGTATTCACATCTTGGCCTGAATGTACCTCATTAAATGAATATACCTTATTAGCTGTGACTAGACCTTATTAACTTTTTGCCATTAATATTTTTGCATTTCCCTTGGCTATTTTTTCCCCCGAGTGCCTGTTCAGAGAGGTGGAAAGAACTTTTATAAAGGACAAGAAAGTTTTTGTTATCATAAAATGTTTCAGGTTCAGGAAACCTCTATTCTTGAGAGCTGGGATCTCAGAATAGGCTTATTATTCAGTGAATTTCAGAGCATGTTTGTGACAGCTTTTAGTATCTAGTCTCTGAATTTTGGGAGAAAGAGTAGTTCTGTGAAGTAGGGTAGCAAGAGACTCTTTCTCAGCTTAGAGAATGAGTCCACAATATAATTTTTGTGGAAGTTCATTCTTGTCTTATGTGCCAGTCAGTTATTATTGGTTATATAGTGAGGACACCCCCTCATTTACTGACCTTCTGCCTTGCAGTAGCATACTTTTCTTCAAGTAGGAGATGATGTAAAAGAAAAAGAAATTGCTACATCAGTAATGGACAGGGCATTCTTCTGTCTGTTTGTCTGTCTGTCTGTCTCTGCTTTATCAGCTATACCTGAAAAGCAAGAAAACATTAGGAATGTGTGTTAATTTTCTAGGGCTTCCCTAGAAAAGTACCATAAGTTGAGCATTCAAAAAAAAAAAAGAAGACAAATATGTCAATCCACAGTCTGGAGGCTCTAAATCAGAAAGCAAGTCATTGACAAGGCATTCAGACTCTGAAACCTGTGGGAGAATCCCTCCTTGTCTCTTCCTACCTTCTGGTATGGTGCTGGCAAGCTCTGGAGACCTTTGGTGTGCCACTACATAGCTCCAATCAAACCTGGACTTTATTATCACATGGCATTCTCCCTGTGTGTCTCCGTCTTCACATAATGTTCTTTATAAGAACATTTGCATATTTTATAATAAAGTTTATTGGTATGTTTTAGATATACATAATAATCACATTCATCCTGGGGAATTTGCACTTGTGCACAGTATATTTTGATTTCTCTGTTTTTCCCAGTCCCCTGTCTTCCCTTCAACCCATCTTTCCCTCACTATTTACAAACCTTTGTTTCCATTTTATCCTTTTTTAAAATCTTTTTTCACTTTTCCTTCCCTTCGTTTTCCCCTTCCTCCACCCTAGTTCTTCTTTCCTTTTGAACATTTTCTTGCCATTTCACAATATCTATTGTACATTTTGGTCCTTATGTACCCTTTCAGTTTCTTATACCAGGGAGAAAATGTGATATTTACACGTGAGTCCAATTTCCTTCACTTAAAGGTATGGTCTCAAGTTGTATCCATTTACCTAGAAATGCTTCAAATTTATCCTTATGTTCGAGAAGTACCCCATTATATAAAAAAAACACATCTTCTTTATCCACTCCTCAGCTGATGGGCATTTGGATTGTTTCCATAACTTAGCTATTACAAACTTGCTGCTATAAACATAGGCGTGCGTATATCACTTAGGTGTGCGTATATCGCTGTGGTGTGATGTTTTTAATACCCTAAAGGGAAATAGCTGGGTCAAATTGGCCCTCTTATCCTAGTTTTCTGAGGACTCTCTACACTGATGTCCACAGTGGCTGCACCAGTCTGCATTCCCACCAACAGTGAAGAAGGGTCCCTTTTTCCGTACAGCTTCTCCAACATTTGTTACTGGTTGATTTCTTGATGATAGCCACTCTTTCTGGGGTGAGATGGAATCTCAGCATTGTTTTAATTTTCATCTCTCTAATAACAAGTGCTACCGAACATTTTTACATGTATTTATTTGACATTTGTATTTCTTCATCTGAGAAGTGTATATGCATATCAGATGTCCATTTTTGGATTGGTTTTTAAATGTGAGGGGGGTCTGGTTTTTTTCAGTTCTTTATAGGAAGAACATTTTAATTTAACTAATTACATCTGTAATGATTCTATTTCCAAATAAGTTCACACTCTGAGGTGCTAGGGTTAGGACTTCAACATGTCTTTTTTAAGGAAACACTATCAACCTATAACAGAGTGTAAAGAACAGGGTATATTCAAGATCAGAAATGAATCCAGTCAGGAAAGGCCCTTGGCTAACTAGTATACAGTGTGTGAAAATTAGGAAAGATACATTTTCTGGGTGAACATGTGCCAAGGTTCAGAGCTAGACAGTGGAGAATGAGCTGGATATCCGTCCCTTCCTCCTCGGGGTGGTGTCTTTATGCGGTGGATAAACAAGCCAAATAATACTAACAGTGACAAGGTGTGTGTGATAAGAATGTTAGCAAGGACAAGTTTATAAAAATGGAGTATCCTTGTTGGGCATAGAACAAAGTCTGGAGATAAAATCATACTCATTTATTCAACATTGTTTATTGAATATCTGCTTATACTAGTGCTCTGATGAAACCTACCTGATACAAAGCACAGAACAGAATGGAGTGGATATATTTCCCTTCCCTATTTAGCTCTTCCTCTTTTCTATCCACATGGCATGGGGATGGAGCACCAAAAATGGAGTTCCAACTTTAGGTATACAAGCTGAGCATCTCCAGATAGCTGATGTGTACATGCTTCCTGTCTCAGGTTCTCAAGGACAGATTCCCGGTAGAGAGAGCTCAGTGGTTTCCTTTGTCTCAGTGCCAACTCTGGTGTAATTGACTATGGTTGGACAACACAGCTGACCTATTACAAAGGCTCAATACTTACAGGAAGTGATACGGGTCTGAGAGAATTCTTTAGAAAAAAGGGGGGAATGGAACATATGTCCTGTAAATTTTTATGATGATGGTCAAGGTGACAACTTTAGGGGAGATAGTCACTCATTTAAAAGTATAAGTTCTTGAGTGCTAACTTTCAAAAGTCAGTTTAATCTATGTGCATATATATATAGATGTCACAGAAAGTATACATGGGTAGAATAAGTTAAATATGTAAAGAAAAGGTCTTACAAAATCATCTTAGTAGGTGCATATTCATTCTTTTGTAATTTTGAAAGTGGGAGAATGTTTGTATGACATTCTAAATGAGAATCAGAAAGGTAGCTGTATCAGTCAGCTTTCTTGTCACTGGGACACAATACTTGACATCCACGCCTTAAAGGAGGAGAGTTTTAATTTGCTTATAGTTTCAGCCCTTAATTAGTTGGCTTCAAAGGAGGGACATCATGGCAGAAAGAGGTGGAACAAAGCTGCATAATTTACTGGCTGGGAAGCAAAGCAGGGGAGGAGTGCCAGAGATGAAGGTCTAGGACCAGTCTAGTACTCAAGGTCACATCTTTATGACCCACATAGACACACCCAGTGCATGTCTTACTAATTTACTAGATGTCTCTTAATCAAATAAATTTGACAAATCAGTGCTCATGGTCACAATAATGAATTAAAATATGAAAAATTATTTAATATATTTCCCAACACTGATTAAAAGAAAAATGCAATTCATGTTGGCAAAAAAAAATAAATCTAAGAATAATGTTAACAAGAAAGTGTAATATCTAGAAAACTGATAAACTTTGTTGAGACTGTAAAAAGAAGACTTAGAATAGTACCATGTTTAGGGATGGGATGACTATAGTAGATAAAGATTTGTTAGGCATAATCAATCATAGACCAAATATAGTACTTTATTGTCCTTGCTAGAGTAGATGGCCAGAAAGATGGCTTGCAGTCTCAAACAGAAAACATTTAGAAGCTTACTCAGGATTTTTAAAGTTGAAACTGGGAGAGACATTTCATTGAATTTCATATCTTGAGTATGAAAGGATGTGAATCTTGGACTCCTGGTAGTTCTGTTTTCTACCATTTGGAGAAAACTAATTTGTGTTTTCAGTAGACAAAACCCAGAAAGGAGAGTAGTGATAAGGTAAGGACACCATAACTTGGAAGTATGAAAGTCTTGGGCCATTCACTGAGCTCTATAGAATATCTTACTCCTTATTTTATTTTTATCATATTAATTACAATACACTTCCAGTAAATGCTCAAGTATTTTTGTATATTTCCCTTGCAATATTTATTGAATGTCTAGAATCTACAAGACAACCCTTCTTTTGCTCATAGAGCTTACACTATAATGAATGGTGCCAGACAATAAACAAATAAATAAATAAATGGGAAAATATTAGATAGGATAAGAGCTGTGATGAAGATAAAAAGGGATGATGAGGTAAGAAGTGATAGGAAGACTACAATAATTTAGGATGTCAGGAAATCCTTCCCTGATGAGAAAATGTTTAGCTTGAGTCCAAAATAATAGTTTATTTATTAGACAAGTATTTTAACCATATGCTAGATAATACTTAATGTGCTTTACAAATATTAACAGCTAGTTTCCTCTTGATTTTTCCAGCAACAGAAAGAGGCCAGATGAATAAAAATGTCAGTTATTCCCAAATTCACTTCCCATCAAACTTCCAGGTTTGTGAGGATTAATGCCTGAAATCTGTAAAATATAATCCCAATAAAATTTTCAAAGGGATTATTTAATACTTTCTAAATTTGGAGAGAACATTAAATATCAAGGCTGCCAAAAATATGGTTTTTCTCCGGTACCAGGAACCGAACTCACGACCTTGCGCTTGCCAGGCAGGCGCTTTGCCACTGAGCTAAATCCCCAGCCCCAAGGCTGCCAAAAATATGGAAAAGAACAAGCAAACGTTCCATCTCAGGTGTTGAAATGCACCACAGATGTTAAAATCATTGCATCGAAATTCTGTAAGAATAGGTATAGTGATCAACACAAAATATAAGTGGCCTAAAAAAGAGTCTTAACACGTATAAATGCATACAGGTGATGATAGTGGCACAAGAAAATGGTAATGGAAGGAAGTACGAAATAAGATGACCTTGACAATTAGGTGAGTGTTATGGTGTAGACCTAGAAATTCCCCTTAAAGTGTCTTGTGCTCGGAGTGGAACCTGGTAGAATGAGGCAGGTCACTGGAACATGATCTGGAAGGGTGTAATCGTCTCATAAACTTCTCCCTTCTCTCTCTCTGCTTGGCCACCATGGTGTGCAGAGCTTTTCTCTGCCAGACCCTTCGACCATGCTACTTCTGCCTTGGAGCCCGCTGACTATGGACTAAACTCTGAAACTGTGAGCCAACATCAGCCTCTCCTTCTTCAAATGGAAGGTGTCTGGTATTTTGTCCCAAGAATGGGAAAGGGACGGATGCAATAACTGTGGAAGTCAGAGTTGCAAGATGACTCCCAAGATTTGTGGTTTCATGTGTAGACATACATTCTTCCAGTTATTTAGTCAAATGTGAATTTAGATGCTACTTACTGTTATGGGATTTTGCAGATGTAAATCCCAAATCAGTTGACTTCAAAAATAATATTCCCTAAGTAGATCTGACCTAATTAAATGAGCCTAAAAAGAACCTAAATTCTTTGTGGAAGGGCGTTTGAGGTGCGAGCAGAATTCCATGTGAGGAAGATACTTTGTTGGCTTTGAAGCTGGAAAGCCTCCAGCAGGTAAGAATGGCTCTGAGGTGATAGCCCTGAGCTGATGTGGACCTTAGTTCTATCACCACAAAAGCCTGAATTCCACCAACAACCTCAGTAAGTTTAGAAGCAGAGTCCTCCCCAGAACCTACTGAAAGAAGGCCAACACTTTCGTTTTAGCTCTGAGATCCTTAGCAGAGACTCATTCATATCATGGTTGGACTTCTGACCTCCAGAGTTATGATCTAATAAATGGTTGTTGTTTTAGGCTATAAAGTTTGTTGTGATTTGTTATGCAGCAATAGGAAAGTAATATGGAGAATCACCTCTCTGTAATATATCAAAATAAATTCCATAAGTATTGGTGCTTTAAATGCAAGGAATGACATCATAAAACTGACGGATTTCAGAACTGAGAGCCCTTTCTTTAATTTTTTATGATGTAATATTAGTTTGAAAAAGGAGTACATACAATATATATGTAAGCTATGATGCATAATCATTGAACAAACACTAAACTTAATAGGTTACCAGTCTTGTTGAAGTTATGCTCTTCTAGGAGGTTTTCCATCTTTTTCTGGGGCTCCCCTTGTCTATCTCATTTGGATAAATTATCCTGTTGGTATTTGGACATTCCTAGGCCTTCCTTTTGCTCTATAAATTTTAGAATTAGGTTATTAAGTTTCTAGAAAAAAATCTGTTAAAGTTAAGAAAAAACTTCTTGCTATAAAAATGTCGTGTGTGTAAAAATAGAGAATTTTATATCAAATATATAAATGTATCAATGAACTACATTTAACAGTTATTAATATTTTTCACGCCACATCTCTATTTTTTCTTTGCAGAACTATTTTAAAGCAAGTCCCAGCTGTCCTAAAGTTTTTCTTTTATATATTTCAGAAAATATCTTATTAAAAGGGGGGGGAGTTTTCTTGTACATTCCTGATTCCATATTATGCCAAACAAGATTAAAGATAATTACTTTTTCTTTTTTTTGGTACCAGGAATCAAACTCAGGACTTTGTACTTGCCAAGCAGACACTTGTGCCACTGAGCTATATACCTGGCCCTAAACGTAATTACTTAATATAATTTAATATACAGTCAATATTAAAATTTCCTTAGTCGATCTGTTAATGTCTAAGATACAAATAAGACCACATTGTATTTGGTCATTGTGTTTCTTAAATCTCTCTTAATGTGGGCAGTCTTTCTACTGTTTGTGTTTTTATTGCTTCATGGGATTGACTTTTTTTTGTACCAGGAATTGAACTGAGGACCTCATATTTGCCGGGCAGGCACTGTGACACTGAGCTACATCCCCAGCCTGTCACTGACTTCTTGAAGAAGTTGGTCAACTGTTCAATAGAATGGCCTACATTTTGGATATACGTCTAATTGTTTCTTGGGGTATCTTTTGTCTTATTTCTCTAGCTTCTAAATTTCATAAGTTTATAATATATATGTATGGTTATATCAGGGACGCTGACAAAAATCATACAAATTGAGAGAAAGGCAATTTCCAAAAGAGAAAACAATGCAGGGCAGATGGTAAAACTATAGAAAAATGTTTGTATTTGGACTCATGCCACATGGTGGGAGGTGCATGCACGACAAAGCATAGACTAATAGTGAGAATGTAATGATATAGGAAACTAAGGAAGTTTCATGAGACTAATGACTAATCTCTGTATTTAGAAATAGTTCTAATAGAGGAGGAGACTGAGAATAAATGAGACCAAAGGAGAAATCATGAATGTCATAATATATGCTATGCAAATGAAGTAGGAGATTAGGGATGGGGCAAACTGGGTGGAATGTGTCAAAGGTCATAAAAACCCAGAGGACATGCATCAGTCTTATGGCTCAGCACTGTGGACCAATTGGAAGAATGTTATTTTCAATGCTTCATTTACATCTGGCAGGAAGCCAAGCGAATCTTTCAATAGGACAGTTTAAATCTGGCTCAACACCAAGGGAGGTTTTTAACAGGACAAATGTCCCAATACCTTACTTGCATGAGAGGAGGCCAATCCAGGATTAAATTTTTATATAAAAGACTCCTTTTCCTTATCCGCAGGGCCCGTGTGAATATGTTCACCAGCCTGTTCTCACTCTGTGGAGCATATCTCTTTTCCACCTTCCAAAAATATATACTTCTGCTGCCTTTTCTGTGTATGTTGTCCAATTCTTTATTCAAGACACCAAGATTTAGAAAGAATCTCCATAATGGGTAACTCTATGAAGCATGCATAGCGCCTTTATGGGTAGAGTAGGGGGACTAAAATTATTTAAGGTTTAGTGAAGCAATGAGATAAGCGTTTTGGAGGGAGAACTTTGGTGACTGTGTTGGGGAAGGATAATTACAGGGAACAATCTAAAGGTAAGGAGGCTTGCAAGAATATTGTTGGAGCATTCTGAATGTCATCTAATTGAATAGCTGAACTAAAAGTGGGGCAGTGTAATTTTCAGAGAAAAAGATGAATTGGGAAGATACTGAGGACAAGTAAACTTTAGAATCTGTAGAATCATCTAACTCTCAGGTTTCTGGATGAAGTGGTCCATCTCTGTTAATTTTAATTGAGACATCCCTTCCATTCATGATGGTGAGAACTAAATGGAACCCCGCATCTCCATCACTGGCCAATTCAGAATCACTCCAGAGAATGCTGCTTTCCAGTTCTGTAGTTTGGGTAGGCACTAGCACATCATATCGGAAGTTCAGGAAGATCAGTTTTGGAAATATATAAGTTAATACCTTCAGAATTGATTAGCTCATTCAAGGAAGAATTATAAAGTTTGTTTTGAAGAAAACCTGATACAAATCCCAGGGGAACAACATTTGGATAGTGGTGAAGAGAAGAGAGCTGAGTTATAGGCAGAGTAATAAGAGAAAAGGCAAAAGAGAATGGTGGTGTAGGAGCCTTCTGGTGATTTGCTGGCTGTCTTTGACACTTGTAGATGGCATCCTCCCTGTGACTTCCTATTATCTTCTTTCTATATGTGCCTCTCTTCACATGGAACTCTCTTTATAAAGTCAGTCATATTGGGGTAGGGGCTTACTCTTCTCCAGTATGACCTCATTTTAACATCTCAATCGGTTACATACAGTACTCTATTTCCAAATAAGGTTACATTCCACGATACTGTGTGTGTGGGGGTCAGGACTTCATATAAATGGGGGATGTGATTCAACCCATGATAGATAGTTTGAGGTCACAGAGTGAAGGGCCTTGGAGGATATTTGAAAGGGTTTTATGTTTGTCCTGTGAGAAGCTTTTGGAAGTCTTTGAACAGAACAGTGATTATGATTAAAGAGATACTTCAGAAAAGAAATTGATAGCATTTTTATCAGTCAAAGTTATGGCTTAAAACTAACTTCTACTTAAAAGTACTTTTGGGGGCAGAATATGAAGGTACTTAGAACCTACATATATAGAAACCTCTGAGACTCAAACTTAATTCTCACTGGACTAAGTCCCCTCTAGCAGGATAGGTAGAAGGCATTACTTTACAGAACTGTCATGATATATCACTCAAAATGTATTAGATACAGCCCATGTTGCATGTTTGCCTTATGTCTGATCAAGATTTGTATTCTCTTGTTTATAGAATAGAAAAATCTTACATACCTATGTCTGTTAATCGGAGCAACTACTTTGAAGATAGCAATATGTAATACAACGATCATTGTTAATTTCCTATCATCTTGTTTTGACATTCTGTATTATTCCCCCCCCCCCAAGTACTAGGAATCGAACTCATGACCTCGTACTTACCTGGCAGGCGCTGTGCCGCTGAGCTAAATCCCCAGCCCCTCTGTATCGTTTTTATTGTTTTTGTGTTGTTTTGTTTCTGTCTTTGTTTTTGTTATTTTGTTCCTGTTCTTTTCCCTTTAAAATAAAAATTTTAAGAAATATTTATATTCTAAGACAAAGCATGGAATTTCTTTTCTTAGGTTATGGTTCTGCTTTAGGGGTTTGAGTTCACTTTGATTAACAGATCCAGAGGTGATGAAGAGGTGGTGCTGGGGTAATCATCTAAAAATTGGAGTACAGTTACTACAGGAGCAAATGTTCACAATAAATGTGCAAATGGAGCAACTGGGGAGGGCAAGGAACCAATGAAAAGTTGATTTTGAAAGTGCTATATGTGGTGAAAAATATATGGTAAGGAATGTTTTGATAGTACCCTAAACTGCTTGGTGAGGGCAGATACATGAGAGATTTGAAGGCAGTAACAGGAGCAAGGTAGTCAAGAGGGAAAGCTAGTTTTTTTTGATTTTGGTTTTTTTGTGGTACCAGGAATTGAATTCACAATCTCACGCTTGCCAGGCAGGTACTGTGCTGCTGAGCTAAATCCCCAGCCCCTAGGAAGCTAGTTTTATAAGAACTTATAGAAACATTTGTTGATTTTGGGTGCTTATCACTTGAGCACTCTTCATTCATTAGAAAGATCCTGAAATAGAAAGGCATGGTCCTACTATAATTATTAATTTTATGTGTCAACTTTCCTGGATCATATTCAAGTCATTGGTTAAACATTATTATTGTGTATTTCACTAAGGGTGTTTTTGGGTGACATTAACATTTGAATCACTGGACTGAATAAAGCCACCACCACTTTGGTGGGAATAATCTTGAGGGCCTGAAGAGCAAAGAAGGAGAAGGAGAGTGAATATTTTTACTTCATGAATGTATGAGCTGAGACATTGGTCTTTTCTTACCCATGTACTGGGGCTGACACTATTAAAATTCCTAGTTTCCAGGCCTTCAAACTCAAATGAAACTATATCCTGGATTTATTGGGTCTGTAGTTTATGAGAGTAGATTTTGGGATTTCCAAACTTCCTAATATGAGTGTGTGCTCACACACGTGTGTGTGTGGCATGATATTTTTTATGGTTCTGTTTCTCTGGAGAACATTGACTTAAAAACCTGTCTTCTACCGTGGGAGACAAAAGTGTATGGTCAGGAGCCAGGGATATAGCTCAGTGGCACAAGCACCTGCCTGGCAAGTGCGAGGTCTTGAGTTTAATTCCCAGCATACAAAGCAACAACAACAACATGAAACAAAACAAAAAATTTTAAAAAAAGAGGGAAAAAGAAGTGTATGTTCAGGAGTAGATAATCTTTCCTACTGTTTATATAGTAAGCTTCTAAACTGGGCACAACAGGTTCTCTCATCTGAAATTTTGGTTTTTGAGGGAGTAATGGAAAGAGCCAATGGGTAGTGAGGGGATTATTATTTGTGGCAGAGTTAAGAATCTAGCAGCATGAGGATATTTAATGGGGTTGACCTAAGGAAAGCATCCCCAGCAGGCTGGATCTGTTGTGGTACTGTAGCTGTATCTTGGATCAGCTTGGTTTCTTCCTGTTCTCGGAGGTTGATTCTTCAGCCTTCCCATTGATCCTGTGAGCTAACCCCTATAGCCTTACAATCAATTCATTTTTTTACTTGAGAGTTTGTTTCTTTTGTTTGGAAGGATGGATGGTGATGTACAGAGGTTACAGTGGGGTCAACAGTGACTGGCATTTGAGTCATGGTGAGTGAAAGCAAATAGCATGACAGTCACACAGATATGTCCACAGTTAGCTGGATAAGGATAAAGAGAGCATGAAAGGGGTCAAGCATGAAGGTAGATTTGGTGGTTATCCACTTAGGTGTGATCAAAACAGTTATGTCAGGGGATAAATTTCTAGGGAAGGAAAGTGTGAAAAGATTAAAAATGGCAAGGGATAATCTTTAGATTATCTTACAGAGAGAGAATGGAAGAAATAAGTGAATAAGAGCAGTTAAATGTGGGCAGATGGATGATATAATTCAATGATAAAGATGTTAAGAAAGTAAACAAATACCTCTGGGAAGATGGTGGAGTGGTAAGCAGCAGAGAAAGATCCTCTCTGATATTTGGTGTCCAGATACTGGAATATAGAAACATGAGGAACAGAAGGAGGGAAGTAGGCCCCTGGGACCCAGGAAGGATCTGAAGTGAGAATTAAAGCCAACGGGGAGAGTAAAGGGGAAACTTCAATGAAGAAGGACAAATAGCAAATAAATATATGAAAAAATGTTCCACATCATTGGTCATTTGAGAAATGCAAATTAAAACAACACTGAGATTCTGCTTCACCTCTCTTATTAAGAAGTCAACCAATAATAAATGCTGGCAGAGCTGTGGGGAAAGGAAATCCTCCTTCACTGTTGGTGGGAGTGTAGACTGGTGCAACCACCATTAAAATCAGTGTGGGGACTCCTAAAAAACACTAGGACTATAATTTCTATTTGACCCAGTTATTCTTTTTCTTGGTATTTTCTCAAAAGAATTAAAAGCATCATACCACAGCAACATATGCATACCCATGTTTATAGCAGCACAGTTTGTAATAGCTAAATCTTGGAAACAGCCCAAATGCCCATCAACTGATGAATGGATAAAGAAGATATATTTTTAAAAAAAATATAATGGAGTACTACTCTTCTGTAAAGAAGGATACTGTTGAGACATTTCTAGCTAGATGGATGCACCTTGAAGCCATTCTCTTAAATGAAGTAAATTGGACACACATATGTAAATACCACATTGTTTTCCTGGTGTGAGAAACTGAAAGTGTAAATAAGGACCAAAATGTATAACAGACATGAAATAGGAAGATTTCAGATGAGAAGGGGAACTAGAGAGGGAAGAGAGAGAAAGAAAGGAATGGAAAAGAAAAAATGATAAGAAAAAGAACACATGGAAACAACACTTTTGTAAATAAGGAGGTGAAGAGGGATTGAAGGGAAGTAGGGGAATGGTGCAAAACAGAATCAAGTTATATCAGGTACAGGTACAAATCCCTATAATGAATGTGATCATTATGTATATGAAAATATACCAATAAATTTAACTAATAAAAAAGTCCCCCAAATTTGGAACTACATAAAAAAAAAGAAAAAAGTTCAAAGAGAAGCTGGAGAGCAAGATGAATCATGAATTATTCAATGAGAATGAACTAAGTATAATTTATTAAACTGTCATTGGTAGTTGATTTATTATGTTTCTGTTGCTATAACACAGTACTGGAGCCTTGATAATTTATGAAGGAAAAAGGCTTATTTTGACTTATGTTTCTGCAATCTGGGAATCCAAAGAGCACAGTGCTAGCATCTGGCAAGTGTTTTGTGATACATCATAGCATTGTGGAAAAGCAGAAGGGCCAATGGTCACATGAGGAAGAGTCAACACCTGAGAGGTGGGTGCACTGTATAGTAAACCACTTTTGAAGTAACTAACCCAGTCCTTGAGAAGGGCGTTAATTCCTCTTAAGAGGATTGGGGTTGGGAGTCTTAAACTGCAGTTCTTCCCGATGCTAATTACTATAGCTGTGTTACTTTGGGAAAAACCCCTTATGCTATTTGGGTGTCATTTTCAAGTTCTGAAAATAAAGGATTAAGCTAACAATAAAAGGTAACACTGAGTGATGTCAGCGTGCTAGACATTCTGTGAAACACATTTCCATCAGTTTTACAATAATTTATTAAGAAGGCTCTATAATTATGTTCATTTTATATCGAAACATCTGAAAGAGTCTAATTTGTCTAATATTTAAGCCTGTATTTTTATATCTATAATAATTGAAGGAGAAAATGAAATTCTTGGAATGTAAACTGATATTCTGATTTGATTTTTTTAAAAAAGTAATTCTTATGTAAGGAAGAATCCATAGCTTTGTTTACCAGCTAATAATGGTTGACTGTGTTTTCAGCAACTGGAGCTAAACAAATGTTAGGTAAATTTAAAAATCCTGATATATGAATATGAATGAGATCCTGTTTTGATATGTTTGAAAGAATAGGACTCTTTTTAGCATTTGCTTTTCAAAAGCTTTTAATAATGTAAAACTCAGACTTGAATTCAAATGCTTTTGAATTGTTAGTTCTTTCAGTGCTTGTAGAACTAGGTCACAGAGATTTGTTGTTCTTAAGCTTTAAGAAATTATGTTGACATTTGGGATAAAGAGTTGTATTTATATCTCAAAAATCTGATAAAGATGGTAAATTGGTGTTTAAATAGTCTGAGAAAAATAGACTATTAGAGAACTGTAAGCTGACTTGCTTCAACAAGTGAACTGGTTAATATTTTCATAATGTCAGGACAGGAAAAAATTTTTAATTTTTAAGGTCTCTACTTTCCTCTCCAGCACCTATCTCTGATGGTAATTATTCAGACCACTGTGTGAAGTCTGAGAGCCTGCAGGACTAGTCTAGATCCTAGATAATTCAAACAAAGTGCTCTGACATGTGGAGCAAAGTGGGTTTTCTTTGGCTTAATTTACTGTGTCCATCAACATTTCCCAGAATTTGATCCATGAAACACTATTCTTTGGGCTATTTAAATGTCTTCCTTAGAAGACTGTTCTGTATTCAAACACATTTAAGTAACTAGGTGAAACAACATAAACAAAAAAAATTGTAGTTCTCAGTGTTTATTATTGAGTATGTATTGCATTTTTTGATAAACAAATATTTGTTAAGCAGCATCTGTGGGTCAGACACTGTAGCAGGTTTGGGGGAAGCATCTTTCCTGATAGGCTTTAGAGCTACGAGAAACACTTTTCTTCCTCAGGAAAGGAAGCGCTGGTGAAAGTCTCTTGTAAATCTGTAAGTGAGCTGTAAAATATCCAGAGTTTCTCTTTACGTTTTCAGCTTTATTGAGGTGAAATTGACAAATAAAAATTATATAAATATAAATTGTACAACATGATGCTTTGATATGTATATGCACATTATGACTGATTACTGCATGTTTTCTGACCACAAGAATCTTCCTCTCATTTTGTCTCCCCTCTTTCTCTCCTCACTTTCCTCCCTATCTCACTAACTGCCTGCCTTCCTTTCTTCCTTCCTTCCTTCCTCCCTCCCTCCCTCCC
>NW_004955480.1:6193010-6207454 GCF_000276665.1 Chinchilla lanigera | reverse complement strand
CTCTCTCTCTCTCTCTCTCTCTCTCTCTCTCCTTCTTTCTTTCTTTCAGTGGAGCATCCCCAAGGGTTACTTTTCTGAGGAACATAGAGTACTTTGGATAAATGTTAAGACTACATCGATTGACTGACTCCCTGGATATTATTTTTTTCAGCGCTTTCCATAAAAAGTCCAGATGTCAGATAGTAAGGAGGGGATGAGCAAACAGTGAGGTTGACCCAGCTGATGACTGTACACACCAAAGTTTCCTAAGTGCACTCAGTCATGGTGAGGTAAGCTCTGGGAGTATACAGAAAAAAAGATGAAAAAGAATATTTCGAAGTAGTGAAGGTTTTCAATGGTTTACTATCAGAAGAGATGCTAATGATAATACTCATGTTTAGATGTGTTTGAAATACCAAGTACCCAGTTTGAATTATAACTAGAAGAATACTGTTGGCATAGCCTCTTCTTTTTTGTCTGGGGGTAGGGAGGCTACTTGTGAGGAGACTACTTTGTGCTCTAGGTGTCTTTCCTTTGTGGAGGAGAAACAAATAATGAAAGAAGCAGAGGTTTAAAGTGCTGGGAGGAATGAGGTAGGTGCAGAACATAAGTAAGGAACAAAAGCTAGAAAGCTGCAAATATTTCCAGAAACATCCCCAGAAACCTCCGGTGTACCTCCATTAACTTACATCTTATACAGAAGCATGGGACCTGTGGCTTTGGAATACTCAGCAATGTTTTACAAAATGAGTGACTAGTTTATGGTGGAGGGGTGGCATCAGGAAAGGACATAGCTTTGCTGTTAAACAGAAATGGATCTAAAAGTAAACTGTTTCCCTTTCTGTTGAGTACCTGTGGCTTATAATTATTGTGCCAACCTCGTCCACAGGCTCCATGAAGATTGCAAAGACAGAACCAACTGCTACTTTGTTCTGAAAGAGCTGATGATTTCAATGGAAGATAAGATGTGTTCTTTTTTCCAGGATACAATGCAGAAAATAAGGACAAAGAGCATTATGGAAAGCTGTTTAACAAGATGTATTTTCAGTCTATAACTTCAATTATTTGAAGTAATGAAGGCTGTATAGTAAATAGTCAGTGTTTGAAGACTATATCATAGTGAATCATATGTTCTGGCAAAAATTATTTTTGCAAACACATAAAAATTATTCACATCTTCATTTTGAAGATGTATTTATAGCAAGTTTTTCCTTATGTAAAAGTAAGCATTAAATAGTTATTGCTATTTGAAACACTAAACAATTTGAATAATTTGTATTGCATTTTCTAAACTTTACCCTGCTTTCACATCTATTTTCTTATTAGATTCTCATAACACTGAAATGTGATAAGGAATGTATAGCACTTCCGTTTGACAGATGAAGAAACTGAGGCTGAAGGTCACTGGGCCAAGTTTAGCAATGGAGCAAAATTGGAAACAAATCCCAAATGTTTGATGGCTCTAATTCCTGTGTTCTTTCATTTAAATGTGTTTTTCCAGCTGTGGGCTTCAAAGTCTTAAAAAGACTATAAATTTATTCCAAGTGATTAGTGAATCCAAATCACATGGGAAATGAACTGTAGACTAAAAAGCCACATTCTCACACTTATATTCATGATTATTTGTCTATGAAGTAAAGATGCTTTTGTGACAAATACAATGTAATTTCGTCTGAGTGTAATTAATTCATAGTTTCTTTGTTATGTGTTTTCTTCAGCCGTCTTATGGAGTGTCTGATATTATTATTTTAACGTGGAAAATTATCCTCACTGCCTCTTCCTCTACAAGAAAAACCATCAACTGTTTCATATAAAATGCAAGTCAATCAACATAAAAACAACACTACAGAGAATTTTTAAAAACAACTTCCTACCGGTCAGTCCCTATTTTGGAAGCCTGTGGTTTCTTTGTAGTCTGAAGTGCTATTTTTAGTCTTCACTCAAAAGCCTGGAATTCTCATACTGACAGATGACCAAATTTTCCTTTTGTTCCAGTTGTTGATGAGATAGGATACAAAAGTCCCATTTTACCTTTACTTTTAGAATTGCTATGAAAGTCTTCTGAAATATTAAAATACTTAAGATCAAGTGGCCCAGAGCACAACAAAAAATACTTCCTAATTTTACATCAAAATGAATTAAAAACTGGTTTTGCTCTGTTGCATGAAAAGGTAAAATATTTCTATTTATCTCTTTAATTAAAAGAAGCCGTTTCTGAATGAAGTTCTTAAAAATATTTGTTTTTGGTTGTTTTATCTGGAGTCGGAAGAAAACAATGGCAGACCATGGAGAAGATGACCTCACAAGAGAAACATGACATAGAAAAGAGAATCCTATTAAGCCCCTTCCTATCCCTTCTCTGCAAGTCCTTCGTCACTAGGACACTTTCCACAATGAAAGGAAGTGCTATTAAGAATTATGGTGGTATGTGTTGGGCACATTGCTGCTGGCAAACTGGCAATCATTTTCTTCCTCCTTATCACAATAGAGGCAAACCGGAGATGGCTTCAGTACGTTTTAGAACAATTGAAGAATTTTAGAATTCCTTTTCTATTCTCTCACACTTGAACTTTGACTCCCCATATTAACAAAGTGGTTTGCAAGCTAAGTTGCTTTCTCATTCAAAGACAGAAAGAATACGTAATGTTCTTCAATATGTGATATTTCCTTCACCTTTATGTTTTAAGAGTTTCAAATGTCTCAGTACTATGGATGAGAGGTTGATAGAAGCAGGTTTTGCCAGATATGAAAATAAATGAAATTACAACAAAACGTTATTTTTTGTTTGAAAAACAAATCTCTTCTGTTTTTTATGAAAATGAAACAAATTTCTGTAATTGCAGCACTTGGAAGGCTGCAGCAGGGTTACCAGGAGTTTGAAGCCAGCCTAGGCTACATAGTAAATTCAAGGCCAAGTGAATTCAAGTGAGTTGAATTACATAGTGAGACACTGTCTCAAAACAAAAATAAAACAAATAAGAAAATATAAACAAATAGAATTCAAAAAGAAATTTTATAAGGATTAATATAAATTTAAATTTTCAGTATTTAACATCTTTTTCCAGTTTACACTGCGCTTACCATTTCTGCTTAGTGCTCTCTTACATTAATTTTATTTGTTTGTGTATTGCTACTTCTTACTAGTTGTTATTGGCAAATTTACTTTTGAAAACATGAAAATGAGGCAGGCATGGTAACATATACCTATAGTCCAAGCTACTTAGGAGGCTGAGGTAAAGGTTTCAAGACTAGCCTAGACAGCATAGCTAGATTCATATCAAAACAAAAATAGAAGACCAGAAAATAATTTGTAAAATATTAAAATTTATAAATGAAGAAAATTTATTGAAAGGTCGACTATTTTACATATTTAAAAGCCAATTTCTGTGATAAACTATTAGCCAACCTCATCAAAAAGAGGAAAGGACAATACAAATTCAAGCATTAGGAATGAAAGGGGGGAAATCACAATGGATCCCACACAAATCCAGGAGATCATCAACACCTACTATCAGAACCTGTACTTTAATAAGATGAAAAACACAGAAGAAATGGATCGTTTCCTAGACATAATCAAACTACCAAAACTAAATCAAGAAGATATAAAAATTCCAAATAACCTGACAATAGCCAATGAAATTGAAAATGTAGTTAAAAATTTACCAACAACGAAAAGCACAGGCCCTAATGGATTCACTGTGGAATTCTACAAAAAATTTAGAGAACTACTGCCACTAATGCTGAAACTCTTTAAGGAAATTGAAAGGGAAGCAGTACTTCCAAAGTCATTCCTACAGCAAGTATGGCCTTGATTCCAAAACCAGAAAAAAAACCCAACCAACAAAAAAAGCTATAGGCCAATCTCCCTAGAGGACATAGACGTAAAAATTCTTAATAAGATAATGGCAAACAGATTGCAGCAAATCTTCAAGAAGATTATATGTCATGACCACGTAGGATTCATACTAGGGATGCAGGGCTGGTTCAAAGTACAAAAATCAATAAACGTAATACACCATATTAACAGAACCAAAGACAAAAACCACATGATCATCTCAATAGAGGCAGAAAAAGCTTTTGATAAAGTCCAACACTTATTCATGATAAAGACCCAATAAGTGGTACTGGGAAAACTGGCTTTTGACATGCTGAAGACTAAAGCTAGACCCATATCTATCACTGTGCACTAAACTAAAATAAAAATGGATCAGGGATCTAAATATTAAAATAGAAATGCTAAATCTACTGGAAGAAAAAGTAGGTAGATGTCTCAGAAACATAGGTGTAGCCATAGACTTCATGAACAAAGTCCAGACTGTAAGGGAAATAGTAGAAAGAATCAACAAATGAGATCTCACCTTTCTAAAAAGATTTTGCACAACAAAAAAATCATCAACAAAGTGAGAAGACAAACCACAGAGTAGGAAAAAATTATAGCCTGTTGTCCCACAGAAAAAGGACTTCTATCCAGAACATATAAAGAATTGAAAACAATTAGATCCCCAGATTTAAATCCCCAATCTAAAAGTGGGCATCAGAGATGAATAGGCACTCCTCAGCCAAAGAAATGCAAATACCAAATAAATATATAAAAAAGTTCAACATCACTGATCATTTGAGAGATGCAAATTAAAACAACACTGAGATTCCATCTCACCCAGGAAAGAATGGCTATTATCAATAAATCAACTAATAACAAATGCTGAAGGGGCTGTGAAGAAAAAGGAATCAAATATTATTTTTCATTCTGACTAGAAGATATGGGTAATAGCTTCAGTATAACTTGATTCATGATAAATTGCTAATTTTCTCTATTCCTGGGTGGTATTTTTTCCTTAATTATGATATTTCTTGTTTTCTATTACTTAATTTTTTATTAGTACATGTTTGCAGTATATAATGTTAAAATTCCTTGTCTGGAGTTGGTACATGTACATACATAGCTTAACTCCCTCTTTTCCTCTTCCACTCTCCTCTTCCATCCCTCCATGTCTTGATCCCTTCCCATTTGAGAAAGATCTATCTCCTTGTTTCTTATTATCTTTTAGTTTGCTCTTAATTTATAATTTGAGTTTCTCATATAAGAGAAACATGCAATATTTAAGCTTGTGTGTCTGGTCTATTTCACTTAACATTGTGGTCTTAAGGTGCATCCATTTTTGTACAAACAACTCAAGTTTTTTTCTTTATGGCTAGTCATATTCCATGGTGAGTGAATACGGATATATTAACATTTGTCAAAGTCTCTCATGGACCATTACTACTCAGTTTTAACATTTTTTAAAGATTCTTTTAGCCAACATCTTATTTGCCTCATCTATTAATCCACCTCAGACAGCTGTGATGTTAAATAATTGTCAATGATTCCTTTTCAACAAGTGCTCTGGGGCAAATAAGATCTCACCTTATTAAGAAGATTTTGCACAACAAAAGAAATCATCAACAGAGAGAAAAGACAACCCACAGAGTGGGAAAAAAATTATAGCCAGTTGTCCCTCAGACAAAGGACTTATGTCTAGAACATATAAAAAATTAAAAAAAAAATCAGACCCCGAAATTCAAAGACCCAATCCAAAAATGGGCATCTGAGATGAATACACACTTCTCAGATGAAGAAATACAAATGTCAAATAAATACATGAAAAAATGTTCATCATTCGTCATTCAAGAGATGCAAACTAAAACAACACTGAGATTCCATCTCACCCCAGAAAGAATGGCTATCATCAATAAATCAACCAGTAACAAATGCTGGAGGGGCTGTGGAGAAAAAGGAACCCTTCTCCACTGTTGGTGGAAGTGTACACTGGTATAGCCACTGTGGAAATCAGTGTGGATATTTCTTAAAAAATTAGAATTAGAGGTCCCATTGGACCCAGTTATTCCTCTTCTGGGTATCTTCCCAAAAGAATTGAAAACATCATACCACAGTGATATATGTGTGCCCATGTTTATAGCAGCACAATTTGGAATAGCTAAATCTTGGGAACAACCTGAATTTCCATCAACTGAGGAATGGATAAAAAAGACTTTTTTTAATATAATGGGTACTACTGAGCCATAAAAAGGACAAAATGGAGACTTTTATAGGTAAATGGATGCAACTTGAGACCATACGTATAAGTAAATCAGGCCCATATATGTAAACATAATGTTGTCTTACTAGTGTGAGGAACTGAACAAATAAATAAGATCTAGAATGTACAATAGATATTGCTCATTGAGAAGAAACTGTTCAGAAGGAAAGAAACTGTAATGGGGGAAAGGGGAAAGGAATAAAGGGAAAAGAAAAAAATACATGTATACACAAAATGGGTAAGATAGTTACACAGCTACTTTCTCTTAGTTCTTTCAAAAGAAAGGATTGTGCTAATATTGTTTGGACAAGATATCCTGCCTATATCTTGTACTCTGAATAGCTACTACAAAGACAATAATATGCAATGTATTAATTATTGTAACTGTCTTACTGACCTGTTTTGAAACTGCTTTATTTTGATTCTGATTTTTTTCCTTTAAAAAAATGCTCTGGAGAATAGTCTGTCCATGTTGACTGCACTCTGAGTGAAGCAAATAAAGTCATGTTCTCTGAGTGAGTGTTTCTAGCAAGCAGACAGGTAGGTACTTACTCTGCTACTGCAGAAGCGATTCCTCTACTCTTCTGTTTCTTGAGTTTCTTAAGGTGTTTAGAAACTTGTTTATTCATCTCTATATTTGAAAAGTCCTCTTTGTTTTGGTGTGAATGACGCTTTTGGCTAGGTAATTTAGTGACTATGGGTAAAAGACGGGAAGTATACATGTAAGTTATGTTGCACTTATGTATATATGAACCTCAGAGAACTAGCCTTACACAAGAACTTCCAAAGGCAAAGGTAATAAATCTGTTGTTCACTCTTCAACACAAAGAGGTGTGGGAGGAAGGGCTGACTTGCAAAGTTTCTCTCATTCTCTTTACCCAATTAACTAAAAGCCTTGTTCTACTTGTATCTGACCTTGAATATCACTAGGATGCTCCCAACACTCTTCTTCTCAATGTATGTTGTGTTGTAGCTCTCTCTCTTAGTTTCATTCCTTTGCTTTTCATCTTTTAGTGATTTCTTCAAATTTTTGGCTCACTGATGAAAGGCTTAGTTCTGGTCCATTGATAAAATAATTTCTTCATCTTTCTCTTTTTGTGCTTCCTTTCATCTTTGTTTTCTTCTTCATTCCACCACCTTCTTCTTCTCTTTTCTACCATATCCATAGTATATTTTCTGTCACTTCTAGAGATTTGGGCAGATTGGAGGAGAAGTTGACCCTATCTACCATTTTAATACAAGTTTTTGCACTATATATAATAATTGCAATAATTAAATAAAATAAACAGGCACAATGAGGAGTAGTTAATTAGGTTACATTACCTTAGCCTAATAGTGCACCATATAAACATTAAATGTATATGTTCAAAGAATGCTAACACTCATGCAAAGTTTGTGTGATATATTAAGTGTCAAAGACAAAATTTAAGACTGTCTTTTAGAGTATGATGAACAAAGGAATGATGAACAATAATGAACAAAGGAAAGCATGATTAAATTCCTGGAACCAACTTGGATGGACTACGCCACAATACTAATCAAATATCAGTGGTGGGATTTTAAAATTTGTGTTCTCTCTTGAGGATTATTTGATGGTTAGTAGTTAAACTGTGTCTGTAATTCCGTACATACACTGGTACTTCAATAATCTATCACTTATTTTGAACTTCTTCTGGCTTGGTCTCTCAGCTATGGATACACAGACTTTCTTTTTAGTTTGTTGAACTCAAGTTTGTTTCTCCCTCAGGACCTTTCCTTTACTGTTATCTATGCATGTTATTTCTCCAGTATCCCTAGGCCTTAGTCTCATTTCATTCAGGTTTCTAATCTAATGTTACCATATCAGACTGTCCTATAAAAATAGTAATCCTATCATCACTTTTACTCTTGGTCCTGTTATACCAATTTTCTTCATTATCACATTAGTATCTCAGTATTGTTTTCCCCCAAAGCACATGGCCATGAAACAAGTATCCTTGTCTTATTCATTTATGGATATGGGGACATGGATGGAACTATAGACCAAAGCAATGAATCTCCTCCTTTTCAACAGTTGATTTATTTGGGGCTACCATCATCCAATGACTATTCTACTTTGAGCCAGACAATGGAATCTAAAATATGCAAGTTGTTAAACTCTGGCCTGTAACCCTCTAGTCCCAATCTTTTTCTCTCTCTCCACTGATGAAATGAGAATAACTGTCTTCTAACTGTCTCTGAAAATACCCACAGAAACACATAGAAATGTGTTTTACTAAATTCCTGGGTATTTCTCAATCCATTCAATCTGATAATAAAGATTAATTATCATATAGGTACTTAATAAATGTGTGTGAAATAATTTTATAGATGAATAGTTGACATTAAATGCAACCAGTTATTCTAGTCTGTTAATGTAATTAAAAAATATGTCTGGACCTTTACTCTCTACTGAAGTTTGAGGATTTAATGTAGCGTATTGGAATGATAATGTTTTGATGTGTGTATTTCTAAACTTAGTTTTTACAATTCATATTTTGTCTAGGAACTACTAGCAATGGATGAAACCCTCATTCTATTACAGGCCCTTTGATTTCTCCTTGAAATTAAATAAATTAAATGAGTATATAATCATTTGTTGGGTGCCTCTTATACTATGTTTTATTTTTATTTTTATTTATTTATTTATTTTCTTTGGTTTTTCTCCGGTACGGGGAACCGAACTCACGACCTTGCACTTGCCAGGCAGGCGCTTTGCCGCTGAACTAAATCCCCAGCCCCTATACTATGTTTTATACATACTCCTGATTTCTCTGATATATACATGTGAAACAGATATTACTGTCTCCTTTTTAGATGAGAAGGTCAAAGCCAAATAGGAAAGATTATTTGCTCAATATTATGAGGACAATAAATCATAGACAGTAGGCGGAAACCTAGGTCTTCAAACTTTGTGTTAGTCCAGGACTTTTCTCTCTAGGTCAATTAATTAATTAAAAGATATTTACTAAGAATTATGTGCCAGGTTTTATTTGACATGCTAGTTATAGCAGCGAGCAAAACAAAGTTAAAAATCATCATGTCTTGCTACATTTTAGTAATGGTAGGGGAGACATAAATGAGCAAATTAAAAAGAGAAACATACAATATATTACATGATGATTTAAAGTGTTCTCAATAGGATGTTGATGTGAACATTTTAAAATACATTTGTTAGGGAAGACTTCAATGGAACTCTGAGCTGAGTTCTCCTGGGGAAAGAGCATCCTAGCAGAGGGCACAGCAAGTACGAAGGCCCTGAGGCTCATGGGTGCTGTATATAATTGAGGACAGGCAAGGAACCTTGTGTAGGTGGAAGGGAAAAATAAAAGTAGAGAGAGGCAGGAAATCAGTTTCAGAAAGGTAAAAGGAGAGAATTAGTTTTGGCTTGCTAGGAGACTGCAAGGACTTTGGCTTTTATGGTAAATGAGAAGGAGAACTACTGGACAGACTTGAGGAGAGGAATGATGTGATTTATGTTTTAAAATAATTCATGTGACTTATGCTGACTAAACAGATTTGGATTAAAATGCCAGAAGTTTGGTTTTATCCATCTTACATTTGAGATGCCTACCTTCTTGAGCTGAAATACTGAGCAGCCATTTGGACGCTTTGGAATCCAAAGGAAAGCTGCACTGCAGACATAAATTTGGGAATTGTCAGCACACAGATTGTATTTAAAGTAATATGTTTGGATGAAATCACCTAAGGAGTGACTGAAGACAGAGAAGAGATCCAAAGACCAGAACCTGGGGCTCCAGTGTTTAGAAAAGGGTCATCCAAGGAGGTAGGAAAACAACCAGGAGAATGACGTGTCCCAGAAGCCAAGAGAAGCAATTGCTGAACGGAGGAGGGAATATTCAACTGTGTAAAATGGTTCAGAATTTCCATGAGTGGAGGGGAGAGGTGGGAGAGATGTTTGGGGATACAGCTTTTTGTTTCACCTAAGAATGCTTTCTTCCCTTCCTAGTACTAGGCATGTTCAGTCCTGTGATGATGTAAGGTGCTGAGCTGGGTTGGACGCCATGGCTGACTTGTTTTTGGTGTGTGTAATCCCCCTGTTCCTACTCTGGCCTGACTATTGATGATCCTGGCACGGAGTATTTCCACAGGGATGTGCGTATTTGCTATGTCTGGCTTGTAGAGAAGTAAATCGAAATGCTGTGTTATCAATTTGCAGTATTATTGCTCCATGGTCAAGAGCAGGGTTGGAACTCTGCCTCTTACTGCCTTCAGCATAAGGGCTGAATTCCCTCCTCTGCCATCAGCTTCTAGAAGATGCTCATTTCTTGCCATCCTCCTACGCTTAAGCCTCCCTTCCTTTCCCTTCCCCTACCTTGCCTTTTGGCCACCACACACTCCTGTGCTCCATTCACACCACACTTCTTGTGTTCTTCAGGCATGGTTTGCACTTCTATGTCTCTGCTCTTTGCATGTATTATTCCTTATGCTTGTCATGCCCTTTCCTGCTTTTGTGTGCAGGAAGGTGTTGTTGGTCTTGTGGGACTCCCCGGCCTGGAGTACTTTCTGCCTTACTCTCTCTTATTAAATTTTCACATCAAATTAAAATCTTACTGTCAGGTTCTCATTGGATTTTATGGTCCTCAAAGTCAGAGGTCAGATGTTACTAAACACTATATCTCCTGGGCATACAGTAGGTACTTAGGGATAACAACAGTCAACTTAAAAAACACTCCAAACATCGTAACATGCTTGCCATTGTGCTACATACTTTTGCATGACTGTTCTCGTCCTGGCAACAACTTTCTGAAGTAAGGTTTGTTAGTTCTCCATGCTACAGATGAAGAAACTTAGATTTACAATGGTTATGAAATTGCTCAAAGTTAGATGACCTAGATTTCTAGTTGATTTCAGGTCCTGGACACTAGTTTCTATAATGTATATTTAAATAAAAGAAAAGAAAGGAAGAGTTAAAAGTGAAAGTTCTTTATTGGTGTTTTGGTGCCCAAATTCCTATATTTTCATCATTTGTGGATTTCTAAACTAATGAGCTTTGTGTTTACCCTACTTCTAGATAATCATATGGCATCTTTTCTCCTTTCATATATATTGCAATAGTCCTGCTTGTTTAGCCAGGACCTTCAGTCTATACACCAAGCACACCACATTCAAAATTAGCAAGGGTTGAGCCTAATAAAGGTTCGCATAATAACAGTTGTTAGTGAGAGAGGGGAAGTAGGGCTACACAAAACAACTCTTGGGAAAATTCCTCACATTGTAATCTCATCTTCCCTCAGGGAAGGTACAGGGAAGACATGGGAGGAAGGTGATGGTCAGTTGTGTGAGTTTACTTGGCTATGAAATAATCTGTAGTTATTCAATCCAACATTCATCTGAGTGTTGTAGCTATCTTTTGTAGATGTGATTTATATCTACAACTAGTTGACCTTAAGTAAAAGGGTGCTATTTGGAATAGAATGAGTGGGCCTGATCCCAACAATTGAAAACCTTTAAGAACAGAATCAGTGTTACCTTGAAGAAGAAATTCCACTTGTAGAACACAATATTAGCTCCTAAAGAAGAATTTCTAGCTGGACCTTCCTGACAGTCTATTCAGTAGATTTCAGATTTGATTTCACCTACTCTATTTTTCTATAAATGAATCATCTCTCTTTCTCTCTGTGTGTATATATGATTGTGCACATACAATCTACTATCTGAATTTCTCTAGTGAAGTCCTGACTTACACAGTGAACAAGTGAAAAAAGTGACTGTAAGAGTAGCCAAGAGAAAAAATAGTTGAGTAAAGAAAGAGCAGAATATGCTAGTATAATCCTAGGTAATACGGCAAATGGCTGAAGTGCAGTAGTGTGTAAGGAGCTGCGGTATTGATTGTAACCCTGCTTACATGCTTCCTCTTCTGTGTACTTCTTTTGTCTCCCATCCTTGGCTATTACACAGATTCTCTTCTGCCTAGTGTCACATATCAAGCAGTGGTATTCTAATTGCAAGTTGACATGTTTGGAATCCCATACCTTCCTTTCCCATCAACTACTATGCAAATTTGAGATCTCAGAGTATAATTCATCTCTTTATCTATAGCACCCAGATCAGTGTGTGACTCATAATCAGGGTGGAGGGTATGAATAACCATTTCTTGATGAGTGAATGAGAATTAACAACCTTAGATGCTGAGATATTCCTAGTCCTTGAAGAAGCAGCTTGTGAGCACCATCAGAAGGAAACTCCAGGTAGCAGATATGACTTTCTTTTCTTCTATCTGCTCATTGGCACCTTTAGGGGCACACAGTGTGGTGGGCCCTCTTCCATGAACTATTTCTGCTTTTTTGAAAGATCCATTGACTGTTTAATACACACTGGTAACTCTTAAAAGGGCATCAGAGGAGGGGCTTGTGTATATTGCCACCTTCATTATTGCCTTTTCACAGGCTCCCTTTCTCCTTTGTTGGTACTAGAGTATGTACATTTCTGGAGCATACATATATGTTGAATAGTTGTCCTTTCTTTGTGAGGTGTGTCACAAAGACCCTTCCTCATAACAGGTTCGTCCAAAGGGAAAAGACTTATTCCAAATACTCTGAGGCAGTCCAGGTAGTGACATTCTTTTACATGTGGACTTTTCCCTCTGATAGCTTGAATGGGTGACTCACCTGTTGAGAACTAGCATGGAAAGGGAGATACGAAACTCCTTATTCCTGTCTTTAGCTATCTATATCTTTAAGTTTATTTTGTTTTCTCTCTTCTTTACTGCAAGTGAAAGTAAAGAGGAACTTCATGTTTATTTATGCATTTATTTTTGTGGTACTTGGGATTGAAAATAAAACCTTAGTTCTGAGGTACACTCACAGCATTTATTTTTATTTATTTATTTTTTTGGTTTTTCTCCGGTACCGGGAACCGAACTCACGACCTTGCGCTTGCCAGGCAGGCGCTTTTTGCCACTGAGCTAAATCCCCAGCCCCTCACAGAATTTATTTTTTATTTTGAGACATGGTCTTGCTAAATTTTTAAGTTGCCTAGGCTGGGTTCAAACTTGCAATCCTCTTGCCTCAGCCTCCAAGAGTACTACAACTATAGACATGAGATCACCATGCTTATTTGTTTATTTTTTTATTTTAAAGATAGAAGAATGAAAACATCCTAACAAACACACATACATTTAGAGAATAACACAAAAACAATACAAGCAATACAGAATCTCACACAAGGTGATAGGAAATTAACAATGGTTGTTTTATTACATATTGATATCTTCAATTTGGATATGGAGATGAACAAATATAGACATGTAAGATTGATCATACACTTAAACATTGACTGTTCCTTTCAATAGAACAATAAAAGTCAGTAGTCAGTAGTCAGTAACAACTATGTTAGCTATTCTGTTTGTACATATATATATTTTCCCCTTCTTTCTTTTCTCTTTTTTTCTCATCTCAGTTATTCTTTCCTTTTGAGCAGTTTCCTTCCCTTTCACAATGTCTGTTGTACCTCCTAGATTTTATTCATCCTTTCAGGTTCTTACACTAGTGAGATAATATAGTGTTTGTACATGCAGGTCTGATTTATTTTACTTATAAGTATGGTTCGTAGTTCTGTCCATTTTCCTATAAAAACCTCGAGATTATCTTTCTTTATATCTGAGTAATATTCCATTATGTTTTTAAAATTTATTTTATTTTATTTGTTATTATAAAAATAAAAGGAGGAAAACATTAACAGACAGACAACCTTTTACAAAATAGCAAAAGAACAGTACAGACAATACAGTGTTACAAAGAAAGTGGTAGGAAATTAACAATGCTTCTTGTATTACATATTGATATCTTCAAAGTGGTTTCTCATGAAAACCGATAGAGACATGCAATACTGATCAATCAAGGACTCATTGACAGTTTCTTTCAGCAAAGAAATAGAAGACAGTAGAACAACTATGTTAACTATCCTGTATATACATACACACACCATTTCTCCTTCTTTCCCTCTTCTTTTCCCACATCCCAGTTGCCCTTTACCTTTGAGTGTTTTCCTATCATTTCAGAATGTCTATCATACCTCCCAGTTTAAATTAACTCTTTCAGCTTTTACACTAGTGAAACAATGTGGTGCTTGCACATGCAGGTCTGATTTATTTCACTTATGAGTATGGTCTCTAGTTGTGACATTTCCCTATAAAGGCCTCGAGTTTATCTTTCTTTATAGCTGAGTAATATTCCATTATATAAAAGTGCCACAATTTTCTTATCCAATCCTTGGTGGATGGACATTTGGGTTGCTTCCACAATTTAGCAAATACAAATTGTGCTGCTATGAACATAGGTGCACATATATCACTGTGATATGATGTTTTTAGATCTTCTGGGAAAATACCCAGAAGGGGAATAGCTG
>NW_004955480.1:6172941-6189877 GCF_000276665.1 Chinchilla lanigera | reverse complement strand
ACTCAAAAGGAAATCCATAGACTAAAAGTCAAGGGATGGAAAACAATCCTCCATGCAACAGGAATCCAGAAAAAAGCAGGTGTAGCTATGCTGTTTGCAGACAATGTAAACTTCAAACCAACAACAATCAAAAGAGATAAAGAAGGTCACTACATACTAGTCAGGGGAAAACTGAAAGAGGATAAGATAACAATCATAAACATATATGCACCAAATATTGGAGCTCCAAATTATATAAGACAAATCTTAACAGGCATAAAAACCCATATAATTAATAGCACTATCGTAATGGGGGACCTCAATACCCCATTGACACAAAGGAAAATATCAGCAAGGAAACAACACATTTGAACCAAAGCTGCAAAGAAATGGACTTAGTAGATGTATACGTAGTGTTCCACCCCACAGCATCAGTATACACAATTTTCTCACCTGCACATGGGTCTTTCTCTAAAATAGACCACATTCTAGCCCATAGAGCATACTTACCAAAATGCAAAAGAATTGAAATTATCCCACACATATTATCTGACCACAGTGCAATGAAATTGAAAATTAATGACAAAAGGAACTCCAGAAACTCCATAAACATTTGGAAATTAAACAACAACCTCCAGAACAACCAATGGGTCACAGAAGAAATTAAAGAGGAAATTAAAAAATACCTACAAACAAATGAAAATGTAAATATAACTTACCGGAATCTATGCGTTGCAATGAAAGCAGTCCTCAGAGGGAAATTTATAGCAGAGAATTCACACATAAGGAAAACAGAAAGCAGACAAATAAATAGCCTAATGCTGCATCTTAAACTTTTAGAAAAAAGAAGAACAAGTCAAATTCAAAGCCCAAAGAAGGGAGGAGATTATAAAGATTAGGGCAGAAATTATTGCAACTGAGACAAAGAATGCCCTCCAAAAAATAAATGAATCAAAGAGTTGGTCTTTGAAAGAATAAATAAAATTGATAAACCCCTAGCCAACCTTATCAAAAATAGGCTATTTATTTGTTCTCATTCTGTTTTCCTTATATGTGAGTTCACCACTCTAAACTTTCCTCTGAGGACTGCTTTCAGTGCATCCCACAGATGCCAGTAAGTTGTATTTCCATTTTCATTTGCTTGCAGATATTGTTTGATTTCTTCTTTAATTTCTTCTGTGACCTATTGGTTGGTCAGGAGGCTAATATTTAATTTCCATGTGCTTATGGAGTTCTTGTGGTACCTTTTGTCATTAATTTCAAATTTTATTGTGCTATGGTCAGATAGTATACATGGGATAATTTGAATTGCTTTGCATTTAGCTAAGCTTGTTCTATGGGCTAGTATGTGGTCCATTTTAGAGAAAGTCCCATGTGCAGCTGAGAAGAATGTGTATTCTGATGTTGTGGGGTGGAACACTCTGTAAATGTCTACCAAGTCAATTTGTTCACAAATTTTGTTCAATTCTGCTATTTCTTTGCTGATTTTTTGTGCTGTTGACCTACCTCTTTGTGTCAATGGAGTGTTTAGGTCTCCCATTGCAATAGTGTTGTTAGTTATTTGTGTTTTCATGTCTATTAATATTTTTCTTGCATAGTTGGGTGCTCCCATATTTGGTGCACACATATTTATGATTTTTATCTCTTCCTTTTGAAGTTTTCCCCTGACAAGTATGTAGTGACCTTCTTTATCTCTTTTGATCATTATTGGTTTGAAGTTTGCAGTCTCTGCAAATAGAATAGCTGTGCCTGCTTTTCTCTGGCTTCCTGTCACATGGAGGATTGTTTTCCAACCTTTGACTTTCAGTCTATGTATTTCCTTTGAGTTAAACGTGTTTCTTGTATACAGCATATTGTTGGATTTTGCTTCCTGATCCACTCTGCCAGTCTGCTTCTTTTGATTGGTGAATTGAGGCTGTTTACATTAGTGGTTATAACTGACATGTGTTGGCTTATCTTTGTCATGTTATTTTCCTGCTGTTGGTTCCTTGCCTTTTCCCTCTGTTTAATTGCATGCCCTGCTTGGTGGTTTCTTTCTGTTGTTGTTCTTCCAATTGTGGCCTATTTTGTCTCTTTCTAGAATATCTTTAGTCTTCTTTGTAGGGTTGGCTTGGCACTTGTGAAGTTCTTCAGTTGTGCTCTGTCATGGAAATATTTTATTTTTCCATTAAATTTGAAGGATAGTTTTGCAGGATACATCAATCTGGGTTGGAGATTATTTTGTTTTAGGACCTGTAATACTTCACTCCAAGCTCTTGTTAATTTGATGGTTTGTATTGAGAAATCTGCCATGATTCTGATGGTCTTTCCTTCATAGGTGATCTGTTTCTTTCCTCTAATGGCTTTTAATATTCTGTTCTTTTGCTGTATATCTGCTATCTTGATTATAATATGCCTGGGTGTCACTTTATTTTGGTTATGGCTACTTGAGGTGTATATCCCTCACTTACCTGTATGTCAGACTCTTTTTCCATGCTTTTGAAATTTTCTGCTATTACTTCAACAAATATTCTTTTTATGTCATTTGTATTGACTCCTGCTGCTTTGTTGACACCTATTAATCTTACATGATTTCTCTTTGCATTGTCTTGCAGTTGTTGAATTGATATTTCATAGGTCTTTGTTATTTTTAAGAGATCTTTCCTTTCATGATCGTTGGTTGCAATGGTGTCTTCAAGGGTGATAGTTTATCTTCAGTTCCATTCAAGCATTTTTACCAGATTTCAGTGGAATTTGTAATTTCCTGGATATCTCTTTGAACCTGTTTCATGCATTCTAATCCTTTACTATATTCATTGAGTGTTTTCATCCTTTTTCTGTGCTCATTTATTTTTATCTATGTCTTCTTTATATATGCTGAACAATTCTTTCATTACCATTATCATTTCTTTTTTTTTACCTGTGAGATTATTTCTGATCTGATTTGTTCTATAGCCTGATGGGGTTGTTTCTTTACTTCACTAGCTAGCATTTCAGAAATTTCAGGTGTGTGACTTCCAAGGTGTTTTATGTCGATGTCTCCTGGGCTTGTTCTGGGTGGGCTGGAGGTCTGAGATTGCATTTTCCTCTTTCATTTTCACACTTTTGAAGCTCCTGAGGTTCCCCAAGGGTCACTGTTTCTCCTGAAATGGTGAGGTGGCAGTGAGCAGAGTCTTTCCCCTCCTGAGCGGCTCACCAGTGTTCCTGAGGTTCCCTGAGGCTCAGCATCACCCCCACAATGGTGTGTGTGTGGGGTGAGGTGCTGAATTTCTCCCCTCCTCAGCTGCTCACAACAGCACCCAAGGTTTCCTGGGGCTCCGTGTTGCTCCTGTGATGGTGGGGGTGGGGGGTAATCTCTCCCTTTCCCAGTAGCTCACTGTAACTTCTGAAGTTCCCTGGGGCTCAGTGTCACTCCTGTGATGGTGAGAGGGTCAAGGGGGGAGTCTCTCCACTGCCGAGTAGTTCACTGAAGATTCTGAGGTTCCCTGTGGCTCAATGTTTCTCCCACAATAATAAAGAATTGTTAAAGGAACTAAAATTGATAGTAAAGGCTAAAAAGAATATTTAAGGAAATGGCTGATTCTCAGACTTGGGTAGGAAATAATACACAAACCTGGAGCATACTATGGTACCAAAAAGTAAGGAAGTATTGAAAACAAAACAAGAAATAAGCCCACACTGATGATGCATGACAAAGGAACACAGCCAATGTAAAGAATTACCAATAGCCAAAGTTGGAAGAATTTGAAGTAAAAAGAGGAAATTATTGGATTATAATGGAAAGTATAAAATATTCACACATACACATTGATTATGTACATATGTATATATATGGTATATGATTGAATAAATAATAGAAGAAAAGAGACAAATCTCTCACACAGAAGTAGTAAATTGTGTAGGTACTCCCACCTAATGGAAGGGGAGCACAACTTATCATTCCTTAAGAGCAGACTGCACACAGTGGCTGCCTTCCAAAATGTATGGATAGCATGGAAATCTGTCAGCCAGGTGATCAAGGTAAATATCAATAATGATAAGTCATATTGACATGCATATGGATACATACATCATCCATACGATGAAACTGAATAAACTATGGACTTCAGTTAATGAATATATATCAGTATTGATTTAGTAATTCTAACAAATGCAGCATGCTAATGTAAGTTGTTGGTGGGGGAAGCAGCATGGGGAAGGGTGTGTAGGAACTCTCTCAACTTGGCATTATCTCAAGGAGGGAGAGGGAGAGAGTGGGCAAGGGGAAGATGAGAGGAGCTGCTGGTTGCTAGATCTTCTTGCAATACTTTCCCATTGTCTTGAAAGTGGCTTGTTGTTCAAAGCTGCGTTTGTTATGGCTAAAGTACTTGAGAGTAACAGTGAGAGAGAAAGTAGACAGCTCACAAGCAGAATTGTTAAGGTCTCTGTGCTAGCTTTCTGTTGCAGTGACAAAGTACCTAAGGAAATCAACTTCAGTGTGGAAAGGTTTATTTTCACACATGGTCTTAAAGGTTTAAATCCATGGTCAACTGGTTCCATTGCTTTTAGGCCTGTGGTAAGGCAGAACATCATGACATTATGGTAGCAGGAGTATGTAGCAGAGGAGACTGCTTACCTCATGGTGATCTGAAGTGTAGAGAGAGAGAGAAAGCCCAAGAGGAAGGAGCTGGGAACAAGGAATAGTCCCTAAGTGCATGCTCCTGTGATCTTTCAACTAGGCCCTATCTCCTAAGTTTCTATTACTTCCCAATAATGCCATCAAATTAGGAACCCATCAAAGGATTAATACACTGATGAAGTGAGAGCTTTCGTGATCCAATCACTTTCCAAAAAGCTCCACCTCTGAACATTACTGCCAACACTGAGACAAAGATTTCAATGCACGATCCTGTTGCGGGGTGTTTTAAAATCAAAATTATACCAGTCTCCTGACATTCTTTGAATTCACAATTCCCGTGGATGAAATGGGGAGCACTCATCTGAGAGGAGACTATTTCATATGAGGTTTTCTATGTCCTCTTGATGTATCCCCCAAACCAAAGTCAGGACATTGTGGCTAGTAACTATGAAGGAATTTATGGAGATAATGGGAAAATATGTAGTCTTTACTGAGACTGCCTTGGGAAATCTGTATCAGAGAATCAAGGAAGAGTGGAAGATTGAGAGGAGACCTTTAAAGGTAGACAAGAAAGTGAAAGAGAGAAAGGCTGTTGATCCTCCTAGTCCTACTTACCTTTGTGACTGATGTGGGTAATCACTAAATCAATCTCTATATTTTTTTTTTTTTTTTTTTTTTTTTTTTTTTTGCAAACTAACTGACCTCCTGTTTTATTGGGTAGCAATATGCCCAGCTAAAAAAAGAACATTTCTCCTTTTAGCTTGGTGTAGTCTGGACACAGTTCTGGACAGTAAAATATAAGCAGCAGTTCCTGGGAGGAGCTTCTGAGAAAATTCTTTAAAACAACAGGCTTTACTGCCTTTTCCCTCCCTCCTTTTTAAATAGAACATTGACCCAATATCCACCCCCCCAGTGTTACCCTGGGGGATAAGGCAGCATGAAAATGGAATACACCTGTGCAGGAAGAAAGATGGCTAGAAATTTAGCCTCTGCTGTGGGCAACGAAGTGCTGTCTTACTGCTCTTGGACTGCCAAATTTTAATTTGTTTTATGTGGGAAAAATATATCCCCTACATTTGTTAGGTCACTATTTTTGATTTATGGTTTTTATATTACCTCCATGGACCCCGGCTTTAAGGGATGGATCTTGTGTGTAGAACATTTGTAGTATGCTGCCATAACTCTTCAGAGCAATGGCTGAGAGCAAGAACTGTCAGGACTGAAGGGATCTTTGCTATATACCATTAAGAATATAAATCTGAAGTCCTCCTAAGTGAACCTCAAGTGAAGTTGGTGCTGACATTTTGGATTGTTTTCTGACTAAAAGTTATGTCTCTGTGGTCAGAAGGCAGCATGATGAAACAAAGTCAGAAGACGAATGTTTGAGAACCACTTAGTGAACAACTGTCTCTGTGATCTTTGGCAACTCTCTTAATTTTTTTATTTTTCCATTTCTTCATACATAAAATGCGATTAAGAATGCCTACTCATAAGGTTGTGAAAATTGCATGAGATATATTATACATAACATTTAGGATGATTATGTTAAACATTTAGAATGGTTCCTGGCACATTGTAAACACAGAGTAATAAGTGGTATTTGCTATTCCAAATGATTTCTAAAAGTTTTGCAAATTACAAAGAGTTACCATCCAAAGGTTTATTCTTCTAGGTATAACTGTGCCATTTATTGAACTATTGTCTTTCATTTCTAAATTGAAATCTTTTCTGGACTTGGTTCCACAATGTTGGGGCTGAGCCTTGGTGAAGCATATTTTCACATTATCAGCAGTTCTCTGCTACTCTTCCATTACAGGGAGCAGAAGAAGATGGCAGGAGGAGAAAAATGGAGCATACTCCTTCCTGTCTGCTTCTTGTTGGCTTCTGACCTGTATTCTGTCCCTGCTTCATTTATATGCTTTCATCCTGGCAATGACAGTTCCTTCTCATAGAAAGAATTGAATACAATTTGCAGTTTCTCTGATACTTTCAAATTTTGTCCTCCATCTCAGAGTCACTGGGACCAAACAAATCTTATTTTTCAGGGTTCTGTATCTTAGGTTCATTTCTCTTCACTCTTCTCATCAATAGCAGTTGAACAGCATATCCTCCCCTGAGCTATGTTTCACCTCTGCAAAGCCACTCATCTAAACTTGTAGGTTTTAATAATTCTAGACTTTTTTCCTGAGCCTCGGAGTCATGAGCTGTTTCTTGAAATTTTGATGAATTTTTTGTGAGTGGCTGAAATATTGATAAGTGGGTGTGAGGATTTACACTGTGGAAATTGTCAAAAGCTACAAATTAGGTGTCTTCAGTTGGAGAGTTTGTTGTAAACACTTAGCAAGGTATCACTACTAGAATTCTCTTTTTATCCCTTAAATTTCCTACTTAACAGATTTATGTCTAGTTAAAAAATGCTCTGTACTCATTTCTTTCTATATAAAAAGCTAGTGTGACTTCTGTGTTCTGGATGGACCTTAAGTAGTACAATAACTTTGTGTAGTTGTTATGTATTAGCATGAATTTTAAGACAGGAAAACTTGCACATGGGTGTAAATTCTTTTGGGTAAATATCTTTTCTAAATTTACCTGATACCTAGAATTTTATAAATATTTCATTAATATTACAGTATTGGTAAGTATCAATAGTATGAGTTGATGCTAATTGCATCTCCAATAGCTAATCTCTCTTGTCTGTTTTAAAATATAGTTTGTAATTTTACCCTCTATGTAGAAAAGGATAACACATAGTGACTCACTGTACATTGCTGAGCAAAAACCATGCGTTTTTTGAAGAAAAATGAAGTAAATCAAATCTCATTTTAAGAATGTTAAGGTACTTTGAGTCAGAAGAAATCCTATTTCAGATTTTTTTTGTAAAAGAAACAACCATTACCCATTTGGCACTGGTATAGATTAGGTTTTGTAGGTTGTGTTTCAAAAAGCAAGGTATACGTGATATCTATGACTCCTTAAAATAGACACTCTGCTTTCTCTAACTGTTTGCTTTCTATGAAGTCTTTTGATCTTCATTGTAACTGCATAGTTTTGCTTATTAGACTTGGAGAAACCTTCCATTGGCTCTTCAAAGCTTTGATTTTTCTCAACATGCCTATGTGAGGTTCCACAAAGTTATATTCTGAAAAAGGATGCCAACATTCTAATGTAATCATCAAAATAACTTGTAAGAAAAAGCAAACTTTTCACACAAATCCTATATTTAAAGATGCCTTCTTTCCAATAACATTCATTAAGCAACCATCTGTTTGCCTTTGATTATCATCTGGACCACTAATAAGCGAGTTTAATCTGAGCAATGTTATTTGCACGCTACTTCTAAATTTAGAGCTTTTCAAAGAAGTCAGTAAGGCTGGCCTCCAGGAAACATTGACTTTGATGTAACATCTGGTTTTCAGGGAGTTTCTATGTAGTGCCCAACTGAGGGGTGGATGGAAGGGCAAAGGGAAATCAAATGACTTGGCTAGAGTCATGTAATTAGTTAAAGATTTAATGTGGATTACCTGAAATTTCTATCTGTGGCTGAAAGTCCTAATATGTGTTTTTCTATTCTCTGTGTGGTATGGATAATGTGTATAGAACTTTCCCCTCCCCAAGGTATTTATAAATATGTATTAAAAATGTGACTAATTATAGACTCATTTATTTGTGTCTTTCTCTTTGGTGTTCTCTTCCCATATTTTCAGAAGAAAATAAATTTCCTTGCAATATTCTCCTCTGCATAAAAAAAGGCTTGAAGTAAAAGGGGATTTTATTGTCTACAAAAATTTCTCTGTAAATGAATAGATCATTTTTCCTTGCTAGGGACATGGAAGGTTATTTTGCATGCACAATCCCTTGATTTGACAAAGACCGGAAGGAATCATTAACATTCAACCCTTTCCTCTTCTCAATTGTCCCTCTTCTTCTCTGGGCTATAGATTACAGACCTAGACCTGTCAACCCTTTAAGTTTGTGATAAAGAATGCTGAAGGTTATGATGCTTTTATTATAAATACAAGTCTCTTTTCTGATATTTTACTGAGGCAATGCATTTTATAATGAGTATGTGATTTTAATATCTTTGTACCAATTATAGAATAGTATATTCCATCTGATTAGTGCTTTTACATTTATGATTTAATTTAATCTTCTCAGGTTTTTATTATAAAATACTTTGCATTTTATATGTGCTTAGAATTGTTTTCCCAGTACTCAAAGAACTGCTCCAATTCTTATATGGTCAAGCCTATCTTAGTATCTTATAAATTAAGAGAATTAAGATTCCAATCTGACAAATTAGAGTTTAAGCCTCAACTCTACTGGCTGTGTGACTTGGAGAAATTATTAGAGCTTCCTAACCTTTAAGGTCCTTGTATGTGGAGTATCTTGTAGTATTGAGAGAATGAAATAAGATTGTATGTAAAGCTGTTAGCACAGTGCTCCAGTGCATATTAAAAGGTCAAAAAATAGTCCTCAGGTTTCTTTTTTGTTCCTTTTTTTCCCCCTGTGAAAAATATTAGTATTCTGTGCTGGTTCTTACCTGACTCTTAGGGAGTTTATGAAAATCACAGACATATCATGGAATGAGAAGGATCTTGGAAATCTTAGCTTATTTAAGAAATTAAATGAAATGCTCTGGTAGAGACTTTTGGCATTTGACTGGACAGGATCTATTCCCTCTGCTTGGTAATGCCACCGTGATTTACTTTGAGGGAATCCCCTGTGATCTTTTCTATGTAGTGTTAGACAGACTTTCAGAAACACGACATGTTCTCCATTGGCTAAGACCTAGGAATGAGACCCACAACATTCCAATTATGGTGTGCCCCCTGGGACTTGAATCCTGGAGAAATAACACATAGGTGGGAAAAGGGTTGAAGTCACTTGAACTTCTGAAATGATCATCATAGAAGATATGCAGTATACTGGGGGCTTAAGAGCAGAGAGTCAGGAGCCAGGTAACCTGGGATTATTTAAACTCCTGGTTATAGTTTAAGTTGACCATAGTTAGGGAAAGTTACTTACCCTTTTTATGCCTTAGTTTCTTTATCTCTAAAATGGAATCATTACTAATACTTAATTTACAAGGCAGTTTTTAGAATTACATGAGCTAGAATAAGTAAAGGAGTTGAAGTATGCCAGTACATATTAAGTACAGTTTACATTATAACTGCAACTGAAAATGCTGGTATTACTAATTTTCTGTTCTTTTCTTGAGATACACAGACCTACCTTGTTCCTGTTTTTACCTGATCTTAGTTCTCTAGACTTTCCTTTAATTCACTGCTGGAGGGAACTAGAAGCGTCAGATGATTAGAGGGGCAGCAGGGGAAGATTATGCACAGCTTTGCATCTATCGTAAGTACTCTGTGTGTTTTTGCTGAGTGTGTTGGGAACAGTGATATCCTGGAGATGGTTTATATTACTTAAGGGATGATTGGCATTAGCATCTCTTCCCAACCCTGTGATCAGGGATTTCATGTTGATTTGTCAACACTGACCAGCACACCACCAGATGGAAAGTTCTTGGAAGCATAAGAGGAGGAGAGTGGCACAATCTCATACATTTGAGAAGGATCACCTTGACTACCTTTTGCAGCTCAGTTTGTAGGAGGCCAAGACCTGGGAGACTGCATTCTGGTACAGAGTTTGTGCACAGTGGTACAGCATGTAAAAAATAGTGGGCTGTAGGAAATATTTTGGAAACAAAGTGACAATATATACTGATGAATCAATGAAGTCTGTAAATGAAAGAGAGTAGTCAAAAGTGACTCTAAATTTGGCTTCTAGGCAACTGGGCTAGTGGAGATGCTGACTACTGAGATGTGGAAGATTGGAGAAGGGATAGATTGTAGATTGGATCTGTAAACTGAGGAACAAAGAATTAGGAAGTGTAGTTTAGTGACACTGTAACAGCATGCCATAGACTGGCTGGTTCAAACAACAGATATTTATTTTCCTTCAAATCTGGAGGCTGAAAAGTCCATGATCAAGGTGCCAGAAGGTTCTATTCCTGTTGAGGACCCATCTCCAGGCTCGCAGATGGCTGCTTGTTTCCTGTGTCCTCATATGGTGAAAACCATGAACTCTGGCTTCTTCCTCCTGTTATGTGGACATTAATCCCGTTATGGGATCCCACCTCCGTGACTTCATCTAAACCTAATTACCTCCCAAAGACCCACCTCCAAATACCATCACGTTGGGAGGTGGGGCTTCTGCATTTGAATTTTGGGGAGGTTATAAACATTTGGTCCATAGCAAAAAGTAGCTCCTTTAAAATGAGATACACAAAGGGGGAAAGAACTAGGGAGCTAACATATGACTGAAGACAAAGCACCAGTGAGAAGCCATATTGTCAGGGGTAAGGAATTAGAATTGAAACCCTTGAGGACAGTCTATTAGATAGAGAAGTGGTCGTTTCTTTCTTAAGCTATAAATGGGCTTCTAGCTAACATTAAAAATACACCTGTTTCATAAAGACTTGAGCAAACATATATACAGAGAATAAAAACATTTAATTATCTATTGCCTCTCTCAGCTTACACTAGATTCTCTCCATTGCCTAAAGAAAATGATAATAAGGTTTTTACCTGACAATGTTCCTCAACTCTTTTAAACCACACTGTTACAGTGGTGAAAATATAGGGAGTGGTTAAGAGAAAAGGTGCTGAAGTAAAGTGCCTTAGTTGAAATCTCTCAGCTCTGCCCATTTCCAGCGGTGTGATCTTTAGCAAATTCAAGGAGCAATCTTCACTCACAGGTCTCATGTCAGAAGGCAAATATACATGGTGAACCATGTGTTAGCTCTTAAAGTGTCTTTTTAGAAGTGTCAAATGCAACTCTAGGTCACATTTCCTTAGTTAAGTGGATATATGGTGGAGCCAGATGTCAACAGGGTAGGGATATTTAATCGTCTCACAGAAGGGCAACATGAGGCACAAACCATGGCTGAGTTTGATCTCCTTCAGGGAGTGACAGCAAATGAAAAATTCTCATTAACACCTAAAAGTAAGACTAGAGAATTACAATCCCAGCAGCTCATTAGAAGAGAATGGCTTTCCAGTCTTAGAATTTTAGACTGTATAATAGTAGCACATTTCTTTTGGGGATCTGATTTTCATTGGATTTAATGTCTTGATTTGAGAGCTACTAGCTACTACTTGGATTTTTTTCTCTGGCTGCCCCACAGGCATGGTGTGGCAGCTCTGTCACTCACCATCCCCCCTGGGTCTCATCATTTTTCCGTGAGACAAGGTAGACCAGTTGTCATCCACTTGACTCACAGTCATGTTGTGAGGATTAATGAGTTAAAATTTGTAAAATGTCTTGAGCTCCTGAAAGTGATAAATGGAAGGCATAATTATTGATATTTTCCTATCTTTATTTAGACTTGAAAGGCCTTTCTGGTCACCTCTGAGATTTTGACATAAGTCAGCTACAGTGGTGAATTTAATTTGTTTTACCTCCCTTTTATTTGACATTTCTCTACCCTCACCCCATCATGGTGACTTTAAAGAAGGAATGTCAAACTTAACCTTTCATGTCTCCATCTGTTAAGGTTTTTGGCTCATCTTATTATTATTTTGCTGCATTTTTATTTCCCATTTATAAGAACATGCTCCCAGACCTATGCCATTAGCAAAATAATACCAAGGCAAAAGGGAAATCTATATCACATGCTTATTTTATGCCATGTCTGGTGAGTTCATAGGGGTGGTGCAATGATTAACCAACATTATTCACAAACACAAGTGTCCCTCAGCTCTCGATCTAAAAGTCTCACTACTAGTTTAAAAGAGAGTTAAAACTAAATGTTTGTCATTATATTCAGTGCATTAGCTTGGAGGCAGTTTTCATCCCTGGCTTTGACTAGATAGCATGGAGAGAGCAGAGAAGAAAGAGGATAGTCTATGTAGAAGTTTGTCATTTCAGTGATGTCATTTAAATTAGCACTATTGTGTTCACTATAACTCTCCTTTTGGGGTACAGAAATAAAATGTTGATACTTCTGTAGCCAGACAAATTTATTTTCTCTCAAAAACATGCAAATAGATGGCTTCCATTGTCACATCTTTATCATGGCCACTGTAAGGGCAGCAACTTCTTCAGATTCTCACTTTTCCTTTAGGCCTCACTTCTGCAAAGATGACTCACATTAGACCCATCTGACTCCAGTAATGAATTTTGCGACTTTCCTACAGAAGTAGGGAAAGCACATTGACATGCTATTGTGGAACCAGTGAAGAGCTAGTTTATGTCAAGCCTGTATAGAATGAGGCACAAGTGGTTACACAAAAAATTGTAACCGGAGAGTTAGAGGTCCAAGTTTTGTCTCACTCCTCTCTCTGATCAAGAAACATTTATAATGAGCTTTTTAGGTGTGACACCATTTACCATAGCATCCAGTATTTTCTACTGAGCATTCAGTGAGTCCTTGATTCACAGGGATTTATTCAGGATGTAGTGATTGAGTACAGGATGAGAAACTATGGATTCCTTTTGCCAGGCATCTTTTCAAAAAATAGACTTCTTGTGGGTTAGGCCTTCCTGATACAACATAACTTAATATATGTTAATTTCTACCTCACAAGCAGTTTTTGAGAGTTAAAATTGAATGAGAAGTTGGAAGTGTGTTTTCTTAGGCTGATTATGTTCTTGCGTTCCTTGACTGGAAGACTTATTTAAAAGCTGAAAGTATTAATGGCAATGAGCATCACTAATCATTACTCAGCTTTGATTAAACAGACATTCTAAAGTGCTCATTGCATTATTCTATTTATTCTTTCAATGTCTTCTGTGTTTGATCTTGAGCAAGTTATCTACTTTCTGAGAATCCTACTTTCATTACCTACATACTACCAGTGATTGTAGGCGTTATCTACATGATACCAGTGGTTGTAGAAAACCTTTCAGGATTTCTATGAGGACTAAATGAAAACATGCAGTCCTTGGGCAAGTATTTCTTCAATGCTTCCTTAGTGTCGGGCAACGAGCCAGTTCCTAAGGGTATAGAAACAAAGATGGAATTGACCTGTCATCTTGGAGAATGTAGTCTAGGGAGGGAAGTAGACATTAAGTAATACAGATTATAATTTAATTGTAGTTTTGGTTGGTACTACAAAGTAAAAAACAGAGTAATATTGACAAAGAGTTTTTGGTGGACTAAACTCTGGAAACTGCTCATATAGCCTTCTATGTGCTTTCTTGTGAAATCAAGTTTTTAGTAAGAGGTCTGCCAAGTCAGTTTAGAACACCCCATTCTGCATATCTGATTTCTCTTGATATTTAATTGGGTTCTTCATCTTCTATCTCCTAACCCCCGGTGAAGTCTAATCATATTGACTATTAAGGAAGAGTCCTAAATTGGTTCAGACAGTCTTCCTTACCACTGATGTCTCCTCTTAGTAATTTTCCATCCACCAATTCTCACCCTGACTCCTGGCTTTAAATTCCCACTTTCCCATGCCATATTTGGAATTGACCTCAGTTCTATTGAAGTCTCTATTCTTCTATTGTAATATTTCTGAATACCATCTGTTTTTACCACTGTAGTTCCTGTCCAGCTCTGGCTTTCCTTTGTCACTATGAGGGAGTACTGCAGGGAAACTGATCAAGAATGTGGACTCAGGGAAGGCAAGCACCCTGGAACGGAGCCCTGCAAACTAAGCTTAAGGGTGAGAAAGAATGAGAGAGAGAGATGCGGGGAGGCGCATTTTTGGCAAAGGAAATAACTTGAGATGAGAAAGACTTTGGCTCCCTGAGGCTGTGCTGGAATTTCATGAGCAGGATACAATGTGGGAGATTGTTAAATTGGTCATGCAGGGCTTTGGAGGATATGCTTTCAATCTACTTTAGAGGTTATGGAAACCATTGAAATATTTTAAGCAGATTTAAATTTCATAACCTTTTTCTTTGACTCTGATAGTAGTGTGGAGGAAAGTTTAGTTCAGAGGAGTTTCAGGGAAGCCAACTAGGAAGGTAGCATAATTGCTCAGGTAAATACTGCTGGTGCTTTGGAGCTAGGGAGTCATTTATTCAGGGACAAAGAGAGGGGATGCATTGGATATAGTAGGTTAGAAAGAAGGAAGAGCCAAGGATGATGCCCAAGTATACTGATGTGAAGAGATGAGTGGAATGTGTTATTGAGAAATGGGTAATGAGTGGTCTTTTAATTGAGAAAGGGCACTGGAGGAGAAAACCATTTGGGATACACGAAGAATTTTCAGTTAATTTTCAGATATGTTCAGTTGGAGGTTTCTGTGAGACATCTGAGTGAAGACAACAGGTGCAAAAGGGAACATATGAAGATATGGAGTTCAGAAAAGAGGTCTGAATGGAAAATAGATTTTTAACATAGAAGATATAGTGACTAAAGTTATCGAGTGAATGAGGAAGCTCAGGGAAAGGAAGTAGAGCAAGACAAGAAGGCCTAGGACCACACTGTAAGGATTATCCATACTTAACGATTAAATAGAGTAGGAGTGATAGGCCAAGGAGGCTAAAAAATTGTTAAAAGAAGATGAGGGAAATTGAGTGTGCTGTCACAGAACTAAACAAAGGGAGCCTTTAAGAAACAAACAGCTGGGCGTGGTGGCACATGCCTGTAATCCCAGCACTCTGGAGGCTGAGGCAGGAGGATTGTTGCAAGTTCGAGACCACTCTGGGCTACAAAGTGAGCTCAAGGCCAGCCTGAACTGCATAGTGAGACTCTGTCTCAAAAAAGACAAAAAAAAAAAAAAAAAAAAAAAAAAAAGAAAAAAAAAAAGAAAGCAGACACTATGTTTTTAAATGGATATTTTGAAATGAATAAAGTAGCCCAAGGATATTTTTGAGATGTTTGAAATATTCTGTAATTGAACTGTGGTTATGACTGAATGGTTCTGCAAATTTATTTTTAAAAATTAGATTTACACATAAAAAGGATGGATTTTATAGTAAATAAACTATATTCAGTAAGCAAAAAGACAGCACAGTAATCATGTTGACAGTTAAAGAGAGATTGAGACAGACAAAAACTATGAAATGTCTTTCTTTTCTGATGGAAAGGAGGACTATATTGGAAAGGAAGAGGGGTGAGGAAGGAGGTGTGGCCTGAGAGACGATGAGTGAAGATACACAACTCTTTGTAGATACTGCAAGCGCTTTGAAAATTATAAATCACATTATATTGTACTATAGTATTAGTTTTTAAAAATATAACAAGGTCTTTCCCTAGAACAATGATTTCCAATGTGGGATACAAGAAGAAATATTAGGAAATGCAGCTACTAATTTCATCTAATAATGAAGACACAGCTAGCTTTGCCAATTTTTTATATGGAGATTGAGAGTGGTGCTTTTCCTCTGTTTAGGAGCAGCCCAACATTTAGGGTGATGTGGGGAAAATGTGGGCATTTCAAACAGGGGCAGATAGTGACATTGGCCTCAGGAGCTTATTCACTTCCTGTGTCATGTGTCATGTTCTGGTTTATGCCTGGAGCATAAAAGAAAGAAAGTTCCTGGGTTTTATTATTGTGCTTTAATTAAATAAACCTTCAAAAAGTGGACACATTTCTTGGAAATGTTCCTGCAAATAAATTACATAATCAGAGAGAATCTTAGTAACTTATAAAGAAGAAAGGACTTTCTCCATTTTTAGTATAAATTCTGTCAGCTGCTTGATATTGAACCTATGGCTTAATCTGAGCAGAGTTAGTCAAAAAACTTGAAATGGTTACAGCAATTTGAATATGAACTGTGGTGGTACCAAACTTTGTTGTATTTGCTTTCTATAATGTATTCTGAGCTTTTGTGAGCTGTATTTCCCAGCTATAAATATTCTGCAGATCCATTAAAGCTACCTATTGAAATAAGCAGAACTTGAGGCACACCTTTGAATTTCTGTGCCACAAAAGTGTTAAACCAAGGTTTTAAGGACAATCAATACATTGCTCACATCTAAATTAATATTAATTGTTAAGAGCAAAAGAATACAGTAAAAAAAACTGCTTAAAAGATATTTATGCTATTCTCACTAGGATACTGTTCATCACCTTGGTCAGCTGAAGGTATGATGGTAGTTTGTGTTTAGTACCTAGGTTCTGTGTGTACCCTTTCCCTGTAACTTACCCTCCTTCCCTCATGATCCTCACAATCCAATCTGTGCGAGCTCACTCTTAAGGGGGGTCTTGCTTATTCCACTGACTATGGAAGCTGTGGATGACAACAGAAATCCTCAGCCACCTCTAAAACATGTCCTTTCCTTCCCTGCCTGGGAGAGTATAAACTGACTGGACCTAGGAAAATCTTTAAAACTCTATATAGTTGCTGATCTCCAGGCCCCATTTTTAGGAATGCAATATGAGAATATTTTTTTTTTTT
>NW_004955480.1:6150951-6171918 GCF_000276665.1 Chinchilla lanigera | reverse complement strand
GTTTAGCTTCAAAGATGTCACCTTCCTGATGAGACAGAAGAATTTAAAACTATTTAAAACTGCTATTCAGGGTTAAAGTATGCTATACACAAATGAGTGTTACCAAGCCACAAGAGTGGTGCTCCAGAAGAGCCTTTAGCAATCAAGCTGTTTATGCTACATAGCATTTAGTGAAAAAAACCAGGATATAAAATCTATATTTGATTCCATTATTAGAAAAATGAATATGAATAGATAAAGGGTTGGAAGAATATGCATGAGAACTCTAGGAATTGTAACTTTCTAGTTAGGGTATTATGGTGATTTTTAATTTCTTTTCTGTGCTTATTTATACTCCTTGAATTTTCTGGGAGGAACACAAGGTATTACTTTAGTAATGAAGAAAAATGAACTATTAACAAAATTAAATTCCATTTTTAAAATCCTTTCTCCTAAAGAAAGAGGAGTCAAAAATATTTAGAAAAATCAGAGCTTATATTGAGACCATTATTGTCAGGAAATGGCTCAGAATCCCTGATGTTCAGATTCCATACTGAGCTCCTCTCAGTGCTAAGCATCCATTTAGGATCCTGGATTATAGCAATGAACATTCAGTGTCTCTGGCATGGGAATTTCACATTCTGCTGAGTAAAGATAGTCAAATATAAATAAACTAATATACAAAGTACCTATAATAAGATCTATGGAAAAATATAGCAGGTTAAGAAGGTAGAGGATGACTCGTGTAGTTTATGTGTGCTCAAGGGTTCCCTTAGGGAGGTAATCAAGGCAATTCTGGGAAGGTGGGCTCTGAGCAGCACCTGGAAGAAACCAGAGATGGCCACGTCATTATTTGGCCATCCAGGTTGAGGATGCTGTCAGTGGGAAGGTCCCATGGCGGAGGAGAACTATCAGATCTGAGAAATAGAAAGGAGGTCTGTGAAACTAGAGGGTGAGAAACTGGGAAAATGTCAGCAGTTAGATCAGATAGGTATCCAATGGATCAGATCACAGAGCATCTTAGGGGTCCAGGGAAGGGTGGTTTTGGATTTCATTCTGATGTAAGACACTCCAGAAGAGGTTGGAGCAGGAAAATAACATGACCTGCTTTAAATTCTAAAAGGATCATCCTGAATGCTGTGGGGATAATGGAGTTACAAGGATGGAAACAGGGAGCCCAATTAGAGTAATAGTATAATTGTTCAGTCACATGATAATGAATTATTATAGGATCTAACAATTTCACAGCCAGGTATACAAACCAAAGAATGGAAGGCAGAGGCTCAGATACTTGTACACCTATGTTCATCCTAGCATTATTCACAATAGTCAGAAAGTGAAAGTGTCCACCAAGAGATGAATGGATAAACAATTGTTGTAGAGACATAAAATAGAATACTGTCAGCCTTAAAAAGGAAGGAAATTCTGACACATACTACAAGGATGAATCATGAAACATGACGAACTTTAAAAACATCATTGTAAGCCAAGTGAGCCAGACACAAAGGAACAAAATATTGTGTAGGTCTAACGATACAAGGTACCCAGGATGATTCAAGAAGAGAGAAAGTAGAGTGGAGCTTACCAGGGACTGGGTGATGGTTGATTGTGGTAGTGGTTGTACAACAGTGTAAATATACTCAACACCACTCAAATTGCCCATAAACATGTTTAAAATGGTAAATTTTGTATAGAATATATTTCCCCACAATTTACAAAACTAAAAATTGCATCTTGAGGTAAGAAGCACAGAGGAGGTAGTAGGAAGTGCTTGATTTTCCATGTGTTCTGAAGGTCAGCCAAGGGGATTTTCTGATGGTTTAGATTTTATTTGTGAGTACATAAAAAGGATTAGTGATAATACCAAGTTCGGGAGGCTGAACAACTGGAATCATAGTGTCATCCTTTCCTGAAATGGGATGAGACGAAGAGGAAAAGATAAAGGAATCAATGAGAAGGTTGATTTTCAGATGTGCTAAATGTGAGATGCTTATAAGTGAAAATGGTCAGTTATCCATTTGCTAATCACAGATCTACCCAGTTAGGCCTTCAACAGATGGATAAGTAAATAAGCAAATAAAATAAAGCAAGCCAGCTCTTCCAGGACTATAGAGAAAGAGCTGTGGTGTTCTTGTGATTATCCCTAATGTAGAATTTGTGTCTCTATAATCCAGGGGTAATTGCACTTTTGAAATCAGTACATTTTGTTCATTATTTTTTATCAGGAGGTGGCCCTAATTCATTTGGCTCTTTAGATGAAGTTTAATAGAAGAATCTCAGAGTCACCCTGATCTCTCTTACCTGATAAATTAGGATAATGTAGAACTCAAATCTAACCTGAGCTCAAAGTTGTTAAATACTTTAATTTTCATCTGTGTTTTGTGTTGGAAAATAATTTTAATATTAAAGGACAGCTGTAGACTGCTAATGACTTGAATACAGTTTGACTGTTTTCATGAAGTGCTCTGTGGGATGTCAGAATATTTAATTCAGGATGTTAAAAACATCCCAAAATGTCACAATAATTATATCACAGCAGGCAATTAAAACACTGGAAAATGCCAACTGACTAAGAGTGTTCCTTGTTATTTAGGAAACTATTAAGAACCTGACATATAAAGTAAAAAACACTGGTTATAACTTTCTATTTCAACAAAAAATTTTATCATCATATATGAAATTGATACTTGATATTGTCAGGGTCATGCTAAAAATGCTTCCCAAGGAAGAACTAAGGAAGAGGTTTCCATTTGATCTTTAACTTTATAATATCTGTACTCACACATTATAAAAAACATTGTTTGATTTTACATATCATACCATATGTGCTGCAATACCCTCCACACAATGGCTGTGTTAATTATATCTTATGTTGGCAGCTTTAATTGATCCGATTTTACCATCTTAAATTATGGGCAATGGAATTATTTCCTCTTTTTGCAAATTGTATTTTTCTAAATCCTCATGGATTAACAATGTAATGTTGAAGACCAGGGGCAGTGTTTACATAATCCCTAAAGATTAGAGTGTCATTCTCAGTGGGGATGTGAAGAACTGATGAGAATGAGGCGGAAAGGAAGATATCCAGGTGGGATGAGTAGAGAAAACAGAGTGTTACCAAAATCCCAAGAGTTTAAATGCAATTATAGACATACGGCTATCTTAAATATAAGTAGTATAAGTGAACAATTTGTTTGTACAAGTAGAACATTAAAGTGACCATGTTTATGGACAAAGAATCCACAAAGCTTCATTTTTAACCTGAAGGTACATTTTGGAGAAATATGTCTGAGTTTGAAAGTGGTCATTTGAAGGCGTGTTACATATTCAATACATTTAAGATGGACTTATTATAATATATAATTAACACCACAGTATTTTTAGAAAGCAAGAATTCTTGCACCTAACATTTATTTTTTATTTTTGGGAAATATGCTGGAAAACAATTGCCCTGCTTTCAAGAAATGTATATGATTAAATGAGGCAACATCACAGAGCACCTCATGAGTTCCAGCAGAAAGCAGTTGTTTAAAACATTTTAGTTCCTTTTTTCTTCTGTGAACACAGATATCACCATAAAGAACTGTGCGAAGCAGTGGGATTTGGGGTGAATATTAAAGGATCAATAGACTAGGTAGGAGAGAAGACTGTTTTAGAATAATGTTGAAGCACAGGGGCAGATTTCAATGTGTACACAATATTGGGAGCCTTCCTTAAAAACAGGAACATGGAATTATCACTCTAAAAATTAGCAACAAAAATGAATATTTAAGAATGAGAAAAAGCAACAAATAACACATTTTCAAAATCTGGCAAGTACTACAAATATTCACAAAAGAAGAAAAGCAGTGTTTTATATTTGTTCATTACCTACTTGCCATAACACCTCTCTTTATCACTTCAGCTGTATACTTTTGATTATGTTTTTATATGATAATCTATAGGGAGTAAAAAGGAAATTGATAACTCAATATTTTTTTTAACCTGGCAGTAAAATTTGATTTTTAAACATGATTGGTTTTTGTGAAAACTTTTAACTGTACAACCGATTATTAATATGCTATGTAAACATTTAACACTATTGTGAAATTTGAGGAAGCCTCTATTGAATGTGTAAACATCACATTGTCTCCCTAATGTGAGAATCTGAAAGAGTAAATAAAGCCCAAAATGTACACTAGATTTTATGAAAGGGAAAGAAATTTCTCAAAGGAAGGAACAACTGGGATGAGAGAAAGGAGAAAAAGAAAGAAGGGAAAATATATGTATATGTATATATATGGATAGCTGAGATAATGCAAGATGATTGTACTGTTATCTAATGGTTTATTGAAAGGAACAGTCAATGTATAAATTTTTTGACCAATTTTGCATGCTTATATCTGGTAATCTGAACAATTAATTTGAAAACAACAATATGCAATATAACAGTCATTGGTGAATTCCTACCATCTTGTCAAGTGAAGCTCTGTGTCATTTCTAATTTTTTAAATTATTTTTATTCTCTTTAATGGTTTGATCAATCTTGCATTCTTACATCTGGTAATCTGAGCAACTTCACTGAAGATAACAATATGTAATATAACAACCACTGTTAATTCCTATCATTCTGTTTTGAAACTCTATATCATTTTTTTGTTTTTGCTTTGTCTTGTTTTTGTCTATGTTGTTGTTATTTTGTTATTTTTAAATTCTCTTTAAAATAAAATAAAATTAAAAAAGGAAACATAAATTTCTTCTACATATGTGTTGTGAAATTTCAGAATTTCATGTTAAGTACTTTACTGCTGGTAGAGTTAATGCATTCAGTAAGCAATTTGTCATTATATTCTTTTTGCAAGAGACTATTGAGTTAACTATCATCTTTACTGATATAAGCATTTCATATTAAATCAACAAGAAATTTAAGCATTTTTCTCAATATGTTCACATCATTTACTCATTAACTGTATTAATGAAACATCCAAAAGTGTATTCATTTCTTTATTCAAAGTTTATTTGTTCCTCTTAATCATTTCACTTGGTATTTTCTGAAAGCTTTTTGTTGCAATTTGCTTTTCAATGTCAGAATCATTCCTTATCTTTATTGCTTTTGTTTTATATTTCATTATCTTAGTTTATAATTTACCAATTATTAGAAAATAATTGAAAAGTGATGAAATAATATCTTTCATGTGTACCTAAGTTATTAGTCTCTAATTCCTAATATCATTTTTTGAAAATGTTTTCTTCAAATAGCAATAAAAATTGTTCATTTGAACTTTATCAAACACACTGTTCTCTTGAAAGAGGATGTCATTCTTATGCTGAGATGGCTTGCGATATACTCACCATACGTGGAAATGATTGTGAGTGCTAAACTCAGACTGAGTGCATGGCTAACTCAGTTTCCCTTACCTCGGTCCCCCAAATGCCCTAGCTAACCCAGTCACAGCTGATACCAGAGGAAGCTTGAAGCAGGGGAAATCAGGGTGGCATAGACAGTTGTCTTTACCAGGAGCAGTGAAAGTATCTCTTTGTTCAGAAAACTTTCAAGGACATGAGACTAGAAGAGTACCTTACTACAGCCCTGCCCATGGCCTTGAAAGTGTTTCTTGGAAGTGGAGCGTTTGAAGCTTAAGCTTCATTAGCTTCATGGAATTCTGGTCCAAATTTGTTAGTTGTTTGTGATTTGGCTTCTGTCGGCTTCCTAGTCTGATGTCTCATCATTTTTCTCATTGTTTTCCCTTGCTGAGCCCTAACCCTTTTCCTTCAGGTCTTTGACTCTGCCATACTTTTTCTTAGCCTAGGACATTTGCTTGTTCTGTCCTCTATCTGCTGTTCCACTGTCACTTGAGAAATCACTTTGTTTTCTTGGACTACCCAAGTGTGACATTAATGTCTTCTTTATTTGTTCTTTGACAATATATTAATAATAGTAACCAGCTATTGGTAAGCCCATGGTAGGATATAATGAGAATAATAAAGATATATACCATATTCAATTATTTGGTATATATTTGATAAATGCCTTCTCATGTGTAGCCACTGATAGAGACAAGTCTGTGATGCATGGGACTTTGTCTTTTTTCTTCTTTATCATAGCTTCACCTCCAGGTATAGTTCCTGGAACATTTGACCAATATTTCTTGAAATGTCAAAATGAAGAAGGTGGAGTATTCCAGGCTGAGGGAAAACTATGAACAAAAGTAGAAACTGAAGAGACAGGATAGTATTTGAAAGTCTAAATCTTCAAATCAGGTTTCCGGTGTTTGAATCTCAGCCCTATCATCTGCACGGCCACAGAAATTACTTAACATTTCTGTGCCTCAGTTTCCTGCCTTGTGAAACAAGGATTACAGCAGCAACACCTTCATATGGGATTTGTTAATTAATTAGATTAAAATATGTTAAATGGCTAGAACAAAACCTGATACATAGTAAGTACCCAATATATTTTATTTATTATGAAAATGTATTGCTTTATTCTAGTCAAAAAATTTACTTGTCTCAAACCAATCATCATTCAGCTTTCACAACAACCTGACATTTACAAATTATAAGGTCAAGTATGAACTTAGAGATTATCAATTCACATTCCTTATTTTACAGAGGAGGAAATTTAGTGCACAGAATATTAAATGCCTTTCCTTAGATTTCTTAACCAGTAGGGCAGGGTGAGAACCAGAAGCCACAGTCTGCCAGATTGAGCTAATGATTGTGGTGGGTTTAGAAGTAGAGCCTGGGAAGTGCATGTGTTGAGCATTTGGGAATGAAAGTAATTGGGCCACTCCCATAGGGATGATAGTTGTGTTTCGCTGCTGCACCAGTTGTTGCCTGCCTTGATGTTTCCATGTTGTCCATTGCATTTACCAACCTGGGTACTAAGAATCCAGAAGAGCCCAAAACAGTGTCACAATAGATTTGGGACTTGTGATCCTTGGGTGTCACAGAGGCCAATACACTGAGTAGAAAGATATCATGATAATTCTAGATTTTGGCTCTTAGACTCCAAGTCACAGTCACATGAATGGACCCTCCTTATGGTATCTTGTCTTACTTCTACATGCAAAGATCTCCAAACCAGAGGCAGCAGTCTCTCTGCAAGATTTGCAACAGAGGCATGTGGAGTTCCGGAACCCCAAGTATCTCAGGTGTTAGAGCTATCTGTCAGGAGACAGCATACACACTGTGTCACAAAGAAGCAGTTCTTTCTAAAGTGATCACCCTTACACACTGCAACTATTTTGCATATCATGTAAATGCTGCTCACCCAAATAACAGGAATCCCTGTTGATATATAATTCTGTTAAGGCTACCTATCATTTCTGCTCAAAGGAAGTGACAGGCTATAAATTAAAAATATCAAGTTGATCCACTTCTCTCTTTAATGAAAACTTTAAAGGACTCTGTTTAAATTAGAATTTTGGAAGAAAAAAATGTTAGCTAAGAAATACGGACTGAGCAAGGAGGAACAAATTATATCCATTTTGTCAAACTTGGGTTTGTATACTCAGGACACTGTAAATAATAGAAACATAAATAGGTAGATGGATAAATAATAACCATCTGATAATAAACAGAATGGGGTTGTGTGTGTGTGAATCTGGCTTTAGCCTATCTTCAGAGGGCTGGTTTGCAGGCAATAACTTGTCAGAAGAGGTAACATAATATTTGTTATTTAATTTCAACTCTGCTTATTTAAATACAATATATTTAAAAATACATGTTGAAGACCTGCTATATGATAGAAGCTATGCTGTGCTAATTATTGTGATATACAGATAGCTAAGATATTGTTCTTATCTTCAAACAGTTTTCTTTTGAAGGTGGCAGGGAGGTTTACTGCATTAGTTATTTCCATTCCCACTTGCTATTGCACAGGCCCAAGCAATGCAGGAAATTATGAAACGAAAAGATATTCCAAGCAATACCTTCTTGCTTGTGAACACTTTGTGTTTTGCTGAAGTGGGAAGATGTTGAGTCTGCTATGGTTTGGGGAAGAGGAAAAAAACATATTGAAGGTTAAGTGTTACCTAGAAGATTATTCTCGCACTCTAATAGCCTTTCCATTAAAAGTAAAGTATTTCCTGTCTCCTATAAGAGGTTAAATTCACCTTGAAACAGATAATGTTTAGAATGAAGAACTGTTCCTTGTGAAAAAGTGCAGTACTATTAGACTTCTCCTGCTTAAAGTGATGTATTGTGTATGTGTGTTGCATTTAGGTAGACTGATATTTTCATTTTGCTACATGAAGGCTGACTTTTAAGTATGAAAACTAGTGATTAATTTGGTTTACATCTCATAGATGTTTGCAAAATTTCCATATTTGTACCATAGGGTTGTGTGTGTGTGTGTACATGCCTTTAAATTTTATGTCTGATTCTATTCTGATCTCCAAACCTGCCTGTAGATGTAGTTGAAGTATATAGGATGACTACCCAGTTATGCATTAGGAATAGGTAACTCTCAAATATTGTACTAATTATAGGCATTTGTCTCCCTATCATCTCTCCCCCTTCTTCCCGCAGTAGCTCCACATTGCATTTGAGGAGCCTTGCCACCCCCATTTTGAGTCTGTGTGGGCTAGGACTCCATCTATAGTTTCAGCCATTTATTGTTTCTAATAGGGAAGTCAATCGCATCTCCACTGTCTGTCCCCAGTTTGGATGAATTCATCCCCAGTGATGAATCCTGAATAGTCAAATGAACAACACAGAGCTACTCAGAGGATTTTCAGACCTAGGCAATGGGGTAGGACATACATTTCCCCTTTCCTCTCTGTTTGGTTTTGGGAGGAGCTGGAGCTGCTTATCTCTGCATGGAGCCTTGGATGAGAACCAAGAGAGCAGGAGGCAGTGCCAGATAAAGAGGAAAAAGGAACCATGTGTTAGTAACCCTGAGCACCTGCAGCCAGCCAGCCACACCTCAAAGTCAGCCTCACCTTTGGACTCTTTCAGTTTGGTGGAAAACCTTTTTTCTGCTCAAGTCTGTTTGGATTGGGTTTTCAGTTCTAAGTGATATAATTACATGGGTAAGGAAGCCACAGCTCCAATTTTCAAGGACTACAATTTCCCAATCCAGAAAATGAATGAGCTTTTACAGTGTTATGGTTATGGCTCCACCTTGATCCTTGGAGGGTCATTTCCAGAGCAGGTTGAGAAGCAATAGGTGTGCTTTGGTGTCTGGCAATTTAGATTTACTCTTGTGTATAGTGTTTGTTTAAGCAAATAGTTAGTGTTCTCAAGGCTTCTGCAGGGGATATATGTTATAACCCCAGATTTTGGTTCAGAAATGCTAGAATGAGTGTCATCTTGTACAGTACTAAAAAGAAAAAAAACAGTGAAGAACTCAGTCAAAAATTGGCATTAGAGCCATACAACGGGCCATTCTTGCTCTTGCCATTGAGAACCAGAAAGGTCCAGAGCCAGCGGAGGAGCAGCTGCTGAACAAGGACTCAGAGAACATGAGAATGCAGACTAAGCCCATAGAGTCAGATGTCCAGTGGACTGTGGTCACGAGAGCCGCTCGGAAGCTGTAAACCAGGAGGACCTTGCACAATACCTGCGGAAACTCACTGGAAGCCATTCTTCCCCTGACAGTACAGGCTGTGGTGGAGCTCCGGAGAAGTCTGCAGCAGGATTCCTGCTGCCTGTGCTGACAGTTGGGGAGAGGACACTAACTGGTTGTGGGGTCCCAATGCGATGGGAGGCTGAAGAGAAAAATGCTACAAAAAATGGCTTTCACCCCAGACGACTCACTTGATTTTTGACAACCCTTAGGCTGTAACTACTTGTTAGATCCTTCTTGTGTATCTCTGTCTTCCTGAGAAACCACTTGGAAGATACCACCATGTATTACAGCAGTCATTGATATTTTCCTACTAATCTATCCATAACTGTAACGTTTGTATTGTTCCTATCCTATTTCATAAATGGATCCATGTTTATTATTATGTGTTTCCTACAACAACAACGACAAAAAAAATTGGCATTAGAGGAAACAGGCTGCATCTCTTGCATATAACAGGAATCTATGTTCTAAATCCGTGCATTATTTTGCCATGAAATAATTTATATCTAAGTATAAATATTGTAAATTCTCTCCTTGACATGATAAATGTGACCCCAAATATTTAGTCCTGAAAGTGTGATGGTTTGCTTTTGCAAAGTTAAGCAAAATGAAATATACATGTTTACAATACACACATTCCAGTTTCTGTGCAGAGAAAGAAAAATACATTTTTATATCAACAGATATGTAGAAAACAGACTGAGTGGTACACTAAAAATGTGCATTGCCCCCAGAAGAGAGAAAAGCTAGAATGATGAGCAGGATAATGATTTTACCACCATTTCTCTCCTGTCAGAAGAGAACTCAAAGTTGCCAAAGTGGCCAGGTGGAGATGCTGAGTGGTGACTAAGAGTAACTTGCAATTGCTTCATAGCCATATTTGTTGCATTGTGAGATTCTACCTTATCTGTTAAGACATGAACATCGTGTTTAAACTATCATGACATGTTAAATGTTCAGGAGTTTCTAGAAAATGGTGACATGTGGTTTGTCTTAGTTGCTTTTCTCTTCTTGCTGAGACAAAATACCCAACACACAAAATTAAGGAAGGAAAAGTTTACTTAGCTCATAGTTTATGGAGGTTTCAGTCCATAATCAGCTGGATCCAAGGCAGGGTGGCATGGCATAGGGGCAACAGTTCATGGTAGCAGAAGACAGCAAAACAGCAAGAGCAAAAAATGGGAGAAGAAGCCTCTTTTCCTCCCTTAACATTGTATGCAGGCTACCTGCCCTCAAGTGGGTGTAGCACTCACACCATCTCCATGCCTTCCTCTTGCACAGGCTCAGGATGTTTACAAAGTGAGGACCCTGGCCCCGTGCTAAGTCACTTAATTAAACTTTTAAACTTTTCAACTTGACACAATGAACAACATCAGTATTAGAGCAGTAAGGGCATGTCCTCTACACACTAAGATGTAGAACTGCTGAGTTACTTAGTTAAGCTTCTAGACTTCTCAAATTGACGTTGTGTATAAACCATTACATGGTTCCATAAACTCACCCGGGTGTTTCCATTTTCATGCCTTTGCATATGCTGCTCCCTCAGCCTGCAATGCCTCCCTTCCCCTTCCCCATTGAACGTACCCCTGCATACCTTTTGAGGTACAGTTTGAGCACTTTGCTTACCTGGTCTTCTCTTTAAATATTTGAATGTGCTACCCATGGTGCCAGCATTGTGCCATTTTTTACTACAGAATCTGTCAAGGTGTATTATACTATTTTTCTGGTCCCCTCTCTGCCACTGGGCTTCAAGCATCATGGATTCAAAGACTTGACTGACTTTGCAAGCACCTAACATATGTTTTCTGTATAAATAACCTTGGACAGGATAAATAGCCTTTAATAACCTCTAATAACCTTGGTGGTCCTCATTTGAGCACTTTCTACCTATAAGTATAATGACCAGACATTTTGAATACCTCATGTTGCCTAGGCAATTTCAATACAGTGTAATTTATTGTAATTTAATCTTTAACTCTGCAAAATGCATATGGCCCTCCCTCTGTTTTGTAGATGAGAAAGCTAAGGTTCAGAGAGGTATAGAAGTTGCCCAGCTGTCACTAGGAAGTGATAGTGCAGGGGCTTCATGTCTCTGCTCTTTCCTCCACAGCATATCTCCAACGTTGCTTAAAATAGTTACTTTAAAATTTTTCTAAAATGCTTCCTTTTAAACATTGTCTGAATATTCCCTTGAGGGATCTGCTTCCTGCTTGGTTCCTGCTACCTACTTCTGTCTGCAAAATCAAATAAGCCACTTTGCGCAGCTCCTTCCTCAGGAAATCTGGAAAACTGAACTGCTCTTTCTAGGAACCCTGACAATTCATCTCTGTTTATGAGTCTGCCTTACAACGTTCAGTTTAACCCTTTGTGTCTCCTGTCCCCCTAGCCTGAGGTTGTTAACATGTTAAGTCTAAAAAAGTTTTTATTTACAGAAGAATGAAGCAAGAAACAGAAGTCAATGTTTGGAAAGGCTTGTTGAGAAAGACTTCTTTTGGTAATTGAGGACAAACACTTTTATTAAGATTATCTAATTCCAATTCTTCACTTTGGCAGGGCAGATCTGGTCCACACCTATTACAATCTGCAGTGTACTTTACCCCAGCAATTACTAAATGCTGTTCTGTGAATTTGATGAGGTTTTCACCAGTCTGAGGAAAAGCCAGAAACAAAGGGACAGTGTTATCTGCACATCTGAATACTTGTGAGCATATTCATAGCGCATGCACCTCCCTGTCTCATTGATTTCCTTTTTGATAGGGATTGATTTTTATTCTGAGATTATGTCCTGTTACCTCTTCTTAACATTAAAATGTTCTTTCTTTTAAAAGATTATGGTATGTGTAGAAGTTAAATACATCTCTTAGTGTTTCCACTCACCAGGATAAAAATATCTCATCTAAAAAACTCCAGAGTCCTAGAACCATATCTTTTTCCTTTTTTTTTTTCCCACTTGATTTTTTGGTCAACCATAAAATAACAGTTCTGCTAACAAAGAGGAAAGACTCACACTTTCCAAATGTTTTTCTCCTCTGGTGTCACCTGTTGTCTTTATCCCACATTGGCTGTCAGAATATAAAACCTTGTGCCATTAGCTATAGACCTCTGTCTCTATTGAAGTAGACTCTAACTGCCCTTTCTCAAGGAAAGTAGCATCATTTTTTTGTGCATTGCTGGAAGCTACACAAAATAGATGTTCAACTATTTTAAAATAGATTTAAGGTCTGGAATTTGGGGGCAGGTGCTAAAAATTAATAAAATAAAAATGACAATAGATTACATTAATATTTATTTCATGTCTTCTAAATAGAAGCTTCTGTTTTAAGTATTTACTATGTGTAACTTGTTGAATTCTTCCAACAGCTGAAGGAGAGGTGACGTTATCACACCTTCCTTTGTTAGGAGAGGAAACTGAGATAACAGGGGGTTAAATAACCTGTCTAGCATCAAATGGCTTTTTCTTAATATGGTAGGACTTGAACCCAGATAAACTTGGCTTGAGCTCTGCACATTTCTAACTACCATCTTAGTATGCTTCCTTCAAAACAGTTCTGAGAGCTGCAAGTGGAGAAGAAAACAGAACAGCAGTCATTGCACCAGCCGGAATTAGGATGATCTGAGAAACACAGTCGTGTTCAGGGCTGTGTGTATTTTTTAATGCTCAGAATGACCCTTTATGAGCTGGGCCTCTGCGGTTCCTGCTACACTGTATAGATTAAGAGGTTGAGGCACAGAGGTCTTGAGTGGATTGCCCAGGACTGGCAACTGGCAGAAGTGGAACTCAAGCACAGCTTTGTTTGACTCCACACCTGATGAGCCACGATGGTATGCTTGGATGAGCTTAGGATCTGGGATAGAAATGTTTCATCTCTAGGCTCTCCAGTAGCTGTGTGACTATAGGCATACTCCTGAACTCTGAGATTGTTGCCCCCTCTATAAAAAGGAGGATATATGTATAAGGTGCTTAGTAAACAGCTGTGTGCTTCTTAAAGGTCATTCATTTTCGTACGTGCCAGAGATTATTCCATTTCTTCATTCTCTAACAACTGTAGATCCAGAAAGTTTACCGTCCTTCTTTGATTCCCTCGGTAGCTTCCCATACTAGCAGGGACCTCAGAAAAGTCTGGAATCCTGATCCCGAGTAGCTCTAGGAAGTGTATTTTGACTTGCCGATCACCTATAGCCACAGAAAGAAAATCAAAGCTGACAAGCACTGTGCTCATTAGGGAGATGCTTAGTTTTTATCCAGCCACTGAGATATTAGGAAAAGATATTTATAGCTGACCTTTCAAGATTAATAATTCCAACCACAGAGAAACTGATATTCAAGGCAATTAAAAAAATAGTCCTGAATATTAAAGGAAGTAATTATTTTACTGTTTGTAGTACAATTTGCCAAATTTATTAAGAATTTATAAAATGCATATGCGTGTCAATCACACTTTAAAGATGATAAAAATAATATGAAATTTGTAGAATTTACTCTTTTAAAATTAGATTTGTGACATTCTTATGACTCCTAATTATTTTGATATATTCCTAAAATATGTGCATTAATCTTGTAATTTGAGAGAGTAAAATTCCATAACAACCAGCTAATAAGGAATTCAGAACTGGGTCTTTTATAAGCATGCTAAAATCAAATGTTAAAGCAGTCAGGATTTTAAATATTAGAAAATAAAAATAGAAAAACACAAGAAATTAGCATACTCCCTTTTCTTACAAAAATATTCTTAAATTTTTACTTGGCACATGATAATTATATGTATTTAGGGGTCCAGTGTGGTATTTCCATATACTGTATGCATACAGTGTGTAATAATCACATCAGGATAACTGGCATATCCATCGCCAGAAACATTCATCTTTTCTTTGTCTTGGGGATGTTCAGAATGGCCTCCACCAGTTATTTTGAAATATATAATTAATTGTTGTCAGCATGTTCTCTTTCCATGACCTTTGATCTTCTTTTTTCTCCCTTCAGAGTCTGCATCAATCTAGCAAACTAATCTTATGTTTAGATAGTGTGTGAAGGTCTTCCTGGTTTATCTTATTGCCTTATTATCTTATTGTCTTGAAAAGGTAAGAAAAGGAGAATCCATTCAGCCTCCAGATAATACATTCTCACGGAGGCAAATTCAGTTGAACATTGTTATGTGGTAAGTAATTAAATCCTCTGTGTTGTGAACATAAAGTATATCATATTTGGAGTACAAAATCTCGCCACCATTATTGGTAGGCGTGCCTTGAGTGTTTGAGGTTATGGTTGGGAGAGGAGGAACTGGTGTCATTTGCTTAACTACTTCATGTGTGTGGCTTGTGACAAAGAGAGGGAGGTAGAGGAGAGATGGAATGGTGGAAGGGTACATAAAATGAATGAAGACATATTATGTACATGTACCACCTCCCCAGGATGAATGTAATCATGTGCTATAAACATGAGTTAATAAAAGTATAATTTAAAAAGCAAAAACATTACATTTAAAGCCAATTTAAAAATAATTTTTCTAACATAAGTATTCCTGGATGTAAATACCTCATCTTTTTTAATACAATAAATTATTATGAAAAGAATTTTTAAAAGATTTTTATTTTTAAAATATCACAATTAATGCACCCCAACACTACTGTCATTATACACGTTCTTTTAAGTCCCTTGTTCATACAATCAGAATAATCAATTTTGTTATTTTAAAAATGTGCAATGCTATTACATTTTCTCCATTATTATAATTATTAAAGTTTATATAAGTCTTTGATGTGGTTATTTATTTAATCATTTCCTTATTTTTTTAATAGTTAAGGTTTTGGTCATTTATTTTTCTTTTCTAGAAATCCTAACTACACATTTGACATCCTAAAAATATGTCTATTTTAGTTCTTTAGCTTTTTTATGTTGTATATATTTTTGTTTTCAAAAATATGATCTTGGTCATTATAGTCCACAATGCAACAAGTGTAAATTAATCTGCAGGAATTTTCCTATGGTGAAGTATTTCTTTAAGACAATTTTGCTTCCTTGGCCCATTATGATTTTTTTTACCATATTATGAGCATGAACTCTTATGAATTATTGAACACCCAATATCTTTTCATTGAGGTTTTCACTGATATTCTCTAGCAGAGTTTTCCACTCTGGTTCTATGCATTACTTGCTTATAGCAGATAATACAGTGTAGTAAAATTGTGTTTCATTTTAATTATTTAGGGCCCTACTACACTGTGTATTTGTTAAGGACAGGTTCTGAGTGTGGTGTTTTGTATGTATTTCTTCTCAACTTCACAAATTCAATGTTTATTAAATAATTGAATAAAGAAATTAAATGAAAGTGTTTATAAGGACTTTGATGAGTGGAAGAAGGTGTACAGTTCTGTATTAGAGGAGTTCAGGGAAAAGAGAAGCAATTAGGGGCTGGAGAAGGAGAAGGGAAAGAAATGGGTTTGTACTGGGCTTTGTTATCTGCCAGGCACTGCGCCAGGTACTTTACACAGCTTATCTCATTTAATCCCAAGAATAACTCTGAAATAGGTCCTGCTTCTCTCATATTGTATACTGCAGATAAAAAAATTAATGTTCATAGAGCTTTAGTAACTAGAGTTAGAGATGGCAGAAAGAGAGAAGGGGAGTTTTACTGATGCTCAAAAGAAAGGACTGATGAGTGGATTTTGCAAAGGCAAATGCATGAATAGAGAGGAACAATCAGCTGGAGTTTACAGGTTACCAAGGAGGCTATCCTAATTAAGAATTCTTAAGTTACTAAATCCTCTGACAGAGCAGAAAGGATTAAAACTCTGCTGAAGGGTGTGGCTGTATAAATAATGGTTGCAACTAGTTTGGCCTGGGAAACTCTTGATACCCAAGGCAGGCCATATTTTCACTACTGCTGTGTCACCAGGTGATTATACTGTGCCCATAGGAATTAATTTACATTGTCAGGAGCCCCTGGGAATGACCAGTAGAGGGTTTCAATGCAACAAAAAAGGTAGATGAACTAAGGAAAATAGCTGGATAGAGTGAATATTCAGCCCCTCAAAGGATGACACTAAAAAGCAAAATATAGAGGACTAGTGAAAGCTGTTAGTTTTATTCTCATTTTTCGTTTATTTAGGAGCATTTGTAAAATGAAGTATAGCTTTTGAGCATGGATTGTTAAGAACAGCTTTTCTATCAGTGCCTTCTCTTTGTGGTTTTGGATTTCTACCCCCATCAACAAGTCGGTATCAACAAACCTGGACCCACTAATGTACTTCTGCAGTTTCAAAAGTGCAGGCCCACTCCCTGCTCTTGAAAAGCTTAAGCCTAAAGAAGTAGTGCATGTAGGGTAGGCAATAAGGGAACTAATATTTACTTATATTAGTCATCCACTTATACGAGATATGCCCCATGAACAAAGTGACAAATATTGCTATACTGACAGTTGACTCAAGAGTTATTTTTGGAAGGGAGAAACTTCTAAAAACATTGTCAGCCTACTTTGGTGGTGGAAAGTAAGTCTTGAAGAGCTCATCTGGTAGAAGACTGTTATAAAGAGATGGTAAAAATGAAAAGTAAAGATTTGGCAATGAAATAAGCAGCAGGAGAGTCAGTGTCCCATATTGCTCTTGTTTGGAATGAAATACACATGATCTATATTTGAAACATAGACCAACTATAGTCTTATTCTATTAATCACATATTTTTCCATGCTTCAGTCAAACTTTCCATGTGAGAAAAACTGGAAAAAAGGAGTTTTGAATTCCACCTTGAAGAGGTGAGAGATAAAATTTAGGATATTCTTCAAACATGCAAAAACTCTCCAGAAGATGCTGTGGGGTCGAAATACAGGTTCAATGCAAACAGAAATCCTCCTTTGATGCTGTTTCTAGCCTTCCTTTCTTAATCATGGGGACTCATGAATAACAATGCCAAGGGCCACTGTGTGCAGATGAAAAAGCCAAGCAATGCCTGCAGGATGTATCAGGATGTGCTGTCTACACAGGCTCTGTTAGGAATGGCTTTATGAAGTTTGTGTACTTTGGAAGTCTCTAAAATACCCTCTGAATTTGTAATATACCATGACTTATGTACTGCCCTCTGCATGACAGTAGAAAGGGTTAAGTGTGGTTTCTGATTGTCTAATATCCTTGAGTTTGAATTTCATATCTGCCACTGATGAACCATGAGGCCATGAACTGAACTCTCAGAATCTTACTTTGCTTTCTGTAAAATGGGGCTACCAATGCTTACCCTATAAAGTTATTATGTATGCGTGGGCGAGTATAAGCACATTAATTGTGATCCACAAACATTGTCTCCTTTAACCCCCATTTAGCTCTAACACATGGAGAAACTGAGGTTCAGAGAACATAAGATTGTCCTAGATTAGACAGCTATGGAGTGATGAAGACTTGATTCAAATTTAAATTTGGCAGCTTGCAGCTTGTGCTCCTTCTAAACTGAACAAGTTGACTTTTTACCTCTTTCTAAGGAGGAATCTCCTTTTCCTCCAAGCCTTTCTTCATGTCCAGCATAAATATTAATGTGGCTACCATCTGCCACCATGTAAAAACACTTGGGCAAATCTATTTTAGCCAATGAAGAAAATTGCTTTTTGTTTGATTTAGTGTATATGTGTTATGCTTTCTTTTGACTATCCAGTCCATTTTTGCTATAGAGAATTGGTTACCTAGGGAACTAACAAACAGTGCTGGTAATTTAAAAAAATGAGATGTGAGTTCAAAGTTGTCAGAATTGTTGGCTGAATTTCAAGCAGTGACTTCTGTATTGACTAGAAAGTATCATAATTTTAATTTTTATATAAAAAAGGTGGGAGAGGAGTGAAAAAGTTGAGAGTTAGTGAAAACATAAGAGCCTTTAATTGCAGATATTCTGCCTGCAGTTGAAAGCTAGATAATCAATATATTTTCTTCAGACAGTATAATTAACATGTAACTCTCATGCTTTAGGACATGTTTTACATATTTAAAGTGGGAATAAATATGGTATACTGTGTTATGGGAAATATGTAGCCACTGATGGTTTAAATTCCTTTCTGAGATCTTCCCTTTCCCAATGCTTATCTTTCTTTTTAAAGAGGTCTGGGCTTAGTTCAATGATTTAGAATTCTATTGTGGACCAACTATCATGAAAAAAAAATCATTGAAATTTAAAAAATGAAACAAAAATTACCCAGAATCTCTTTCTCTGCCCCAGGGACTACAGCTTGTAAAGGTAAGTCTATGTCAGAGAGATCCAATCTAAAGTGACACAGGGTTTTAGGAATTAAAGGCATGACCCCACACAATGCCTATTTGAGAAATCTGAGGCTTCTATAACAAAATGTTAGTCAGCTTTTTGCCTTTGCTGGGACATAACATCTCATGCCCAAAACTTAAAGGAGACGTTTAAGTTTAAGTTTAATTTGGCTCACAGTTACAGGGTATTCAGTCCATGATCAGCTGGCTCCAGGGCAGAAACATCATGACAGAAAGATACAGCAGAGCAAAACTGCTTAATTCGTGGCATCCAGGAAGCAAAGCAAGGGAACAGCATGAGAGAGAGAAAGGGATAAAGAGCCAGACATGGACGTTGATGTCACACCTCCATAACCCATTCAGACATCCCCAGAAATGTGATTCACTAATGTCCTGGGCAACTACTAAACTAATCAAGTTGATAATCAAGCTTCAGTCACACAGGGTGCTGGCTAAAGAGCTGGGGAGATGGAAACTAAGAAGTCAGAAAGAAAAGTTTGGGTCAAGTAGATACAAAAATTATAAATACAGGGGGCTGGGGATTTAGTTGGGGGCTGGGGATTTAGCTCAGTGGTACAGCACCTGCCTGGAAAGTACAAGGTCGTGAGTTCGATTCCCAGTACCAGAAGAAAACCAAAACCAAAACAAACAAACAAAAATAAATACAGACCATCTGTTTAATTTTCCTGTTTCTTTTTTATTATTTGTATTAACTAAATAAGTTTGACTATGAGAGACTGTCCTTAGTCATGTTTCTTTTTTTTTTTACATTTTAAAGAGAGTAGTACATCAGAAACAAACAAACAAAAACATAGAACAGTAGCAGCATACCAGTATTACAAATATAAACAAATCAAAGCAAGAACATTCAAAGTGATACAGGGTCTCAAGACAAATTAATACAAATCAACTGTGGTTGTTACATTGCATATCTCTATCCTCAACTACATTGCTCAGATTGTCAGATGTAAGAATGAAATATTTCTCAAACCATTAAAGAGAATAAAAAAATAATTCTTCAGTAAAACATTAGAGATAATACAGAGTTTCACTAGACAAGATGGTAGGAGTTCACCATTGTAATTCCATTGAATATTGTTACCTTCAAATCCGTTGCTCAGACCACCAGACACAAGCATGCAAAGTCGATCAGAGCATAAAAAATTGTGAGCATTATCTGTTCATTTCAATATACCATCAGGCAACAGCAATACAGTCATCACAGCTATTCATATATATATTTATGTTTTACCATCTTTCTTTTTTCTTCTTTCCCTCATCCCAGTCATTCCTTCCTTTGAGCAATTTCTGTCCCTTTCCTATCATCTATTGTACATTTTGAGTTTTACCTAGTCTTTTAGGTTCCTATACCAAGGAGACAATAAGATATTTACACATTTGGGTCAGATTTATTTCACTTATGAGTGTGGTCTCTAGTTGCATACATTTAGCTACAAAAGTTTTGAGTTTATCTTTTTTAATAGTTGAGTAATACTCCATTGTATAAAAATACCACAACATTTTTATCCATTGCTCAGTGGATGGGCATCTGGGTTGTTACCAAGATTTAGCTATAACAAATTGTGCTGCTATAAACATGGGTGCACATATATTGCTGTGGTATGATGTTTTTAATTCTTCTGGGAAAGTACCCAGAAGGGGACTATCTAGGTTAAATAGGACTTCTAATCCTAGTTTTGTGAGGAATCTCCAAACTGGTGGTTTCACCAATCTACACTCCCACCAGCAGTGGAGTAGGGTTCCTTTCTCCCAACAGCCTCTCCAGCATTTGTTATTAGTTGATTTCTTGATGATAGCCATTTTTTCTGGCGTCAGATGGAATCTCAGTGTTGTTTTAATTTGCATTTCTCGAATGACTAAGGACGTTGAACATTTTTTCATGTATTTATTTGCCATTAGTATCTCTTCATTAGAGAAGTGTGTGTTCCTCTCAGATGCCCTTTTGAATTGGGTCTTTTGATTTTGGGAGGCTTGTTTTTTTTTTTAAATCTTTATATGTGCTAGATAGAAGTCCTTTCTCTGAGGGGCAGTTGGCTAAAATTTTTTCCCAATTCATGGGTTTTCTCTTTACTTTATTAGTGGTTTCTTTAGATGTGTAAAAAGTTTTCAATAAGATGAGATCCCAGTTGTTGATTCTTTGAAGTATTTCCCATGCAGTTTGGTTTTTGTTCATGAACTCTCTG
>NW_004955480.1:6113858-6149031 GCF_000276665.1 Chinchilla lanigera | reverse complement strand
TAGGAACGTGAGGTGCAGCATAAGATTGTTTATTTGTGCTTGTTCTGTTTTCCTAAGGTGGGAATTCACCGCTATAAATTTCCCTCTGAGGACTGTTTTCATTGCATCCCATAGGTTCCTGTAGGTTGTATCTCCATTTTTGTTTGATTGTAAATAGTGTTTAATCTCTACTTTGATTTCATCTGTGACCCTTTTGTTGTTCAGGCGGATGTTATTTAATTTCCAACTGTTTATGGAGTTTCTGTGTTTTCTTTTGTCATTAATTTCCAATTTGATTGCACTATGGTCTGATAGTATACATGGGATAATTTCAATCCCTTTGCATTTACTTAAACATGTTCTATGTACTAGTATGTGGTCTAGTTTAGAGAATGTCCCATGTGCAGCTGAGAAGAATGTGTATTCTGATGCTGTTGGGTGGAACACTCTGTAAAGGTCTGCTAAGTACATATGTTCACACGTTTGGTTCAGTTCTGTTATTTCTTTTCCAATTTTTTGTCTAGTTGATCTATCTCTTTGTGAGTGTGGTGGTTAAAGTCCTCTGTTATGATTGTCTTGCTACTTATTTCATTTTTCATGTCTGTTCGAATTTGTCTTATATAGGTGGGTACTCCTATATTTGTTGCATAGATGTTTATGATTGTTATCTCTTCCTCTTGAAGCTTCCCTCTCACAAGTATGTCATGACCTTCTTTATCACTTTTGATGGTTCTTGGTTTGAAGATCATGTTGTCAGCAAACAGAATAGCTACACCCACTTTTTTCTGGGTTCCTGTTGCATGGAGTATTGTTTTCCATCCTTTAATTTTCAGTCTTTGAATTTCCTTCTGAGTTAAATGTGTTTCTTGTATACAGCATATATTTGGGTTTTGTTTCCTAATCCACTCTGCAAGTCTGTTTCTTTTGGTTGGTGCATTGAGACCATTTACACTGATATGTACTGGCTTATTTTTGTCACGCTGTTTTCCTATTGCTGGATCCTCCTTTTTTCTTGTGTTTAATTGCTTGTTGTGCTTGTTGTTTCCTTTCTATTGTTGTTCTTGAAGTTACAGTCTGTTTTATCTCTTTCTAGTATATCTTTTAGTACTCTTTGTAGGACTGGTTTGGTGCTCATGAATTTCTTCAGTTGTTCTTTATCATGAAAATATTTTATTTCTCCATTAAATTTGAAAGAGAGCTTTGCAGGGTACATCAATCTGGGTTGGAAGTTGTTTTCTCTCAGTACCTGAAATATTTCACTCCAAGCTCTTCTTGCCTTGATGGTTTGTATTGAGATGGCTGCCATGATTCTGATAGGCTTTCCTTTATAGGTAATCTGTTTCTTTTCTCTAACAGCTTTTAATATTTTGAGCCATTGTTGAGTTCCTGAGATCTTGATCACTATTTGTCTTGGTGTAGATTTATTTTGGTTATGATTAACTGGGGTTCTTTATGCTTCACTTAACTGGATGTCAGATTCTTTTACCATGCCTGGGAAGTTTTCTGTTCTTATTTCTGCAAGTAGTCTTTTTATGTCATTTGTGTTGACACCTGCTGTTTCATTCATACCTATTAATTTTTTATTTTAAAAATAAAATGAGGAAGACATCAACAGACAGACAATCTTTTAATACCTATTAATCTGACATTGTTTCTCTTTGCTTCATCTTGCAGTTGTTGAATTGTTATTTCCTGATTCCTTGTTGTTTTTAAGAGATCCCTCTTTTCACATTCATTAGTGGCAGTGCTGTCTTCAAGGTCTGAAAGTCTATCTTCAGCTTTGTTCAGGCGGTTTTGCAAGCTTTCAATGGAATTTTTAAGTTCCTGGATATCTGTTTGCATCTGTTTCATACCTTCTACTTCTTTTCTGTATTGTTCTCTGAAGATTTCACTGAGTTGTCTATGCTCTCCTATTTTCTTGTCTATGTTGTCTTTGGATATGCTGAATATTTCTTTCATTATTGTTGTCATTTTTTTCTCACCTGAGACATTATTTCTGATCTGATGTCTTCTATGGCCTGATGGAGTTGTTTCTTTACTTCTGTTGCTATTATTTCAGAAATTTCAGGTATATGACTTCCAGGCTTTTCTGTGTTGATGCCTCCTGGACTTGTTTTGGGTGGTGTGGAGTTCAGGGATTGCATTTTGCTCCTCCATTTTGTCATTTTTGAAGAACCAGAGATACCCTGTAGTGAAGTCTCCTTGTCCTGATTGTGTGTGAGTGGCAGGGCAAGAGTGTGAAGATCCCCAGTGCTCAGTGTAGCTCCTGTGCTGGTGAGTGGTGGCAAGGTGGGGTCCCAGATGCTCTGGACCTTTCTTACATTCAGTTGGCTCCCAGGAGTGTATGAGAAGGGTTGGGGAGGCTAGCTGGCATTCCTGAGACTGTCTGGGGTTCGGCCCAGCTTCCACAAGAGTAGGGGGGGATGCAGGCCGAGTTCACCGAGGCTTCAGATATTGCCCAGGACAAAGCTTGCTTCCCACACTGGAAGGGGAGAGTTGAGGGTGAGCTCCCTGAGGCCTCTGACTATGTTCAGGTTTCAGCTGAGCTACCAAGGTGGTGTGAGTTGTTCTGGCAGTGACCACCAAGGCCCCAGAAGTTGTCCAGGGATCCACGTGCCTCACACTCTAGTGGGGGAGGCCGCAGAGTAGCTCACTGGGTTCCTAAAGGTGTCACATTCGGCCCAGCCCCAGAAGACACATTATGGGTGTGGTGGGGAGCCTCCTATGCCCCAGAGAGTGCCGGAGGTTTTGCTGGCCTTGCACGCTGGTCAGGGATGCAAAGCTGTGACTCATCAGGCTTCCTGAAGATGTCTGGGGTTCAGCCCAGCCCGGGTCCACACATTATGGGTATGGCGGGTAGCCACCGAGGGTGGTTGAAATATTTTGTACATCTCTTTAAATGTTCTCCTTATCTTTTAGGATGTATAACTAAAAGCTGTATAACACCAGCATTATGTCAGGTAAGATTCACTTTTTAGTACTTTGAACTTTTCAGTTCAGCTCTTACCTTGACAAATAAAGCCAGTGGTTTGTGATGCCATGGGTTAGGAGAATAGTAATTAATATTATTCTGAAGAATCTTCTCATGGTCATAATAAATGTCATTCTCTGGTTGGTGATAAAATACCAAAGTACAGTGGCTTCTGCCTATCCCACGCAGCGTTCAGACTGAAAAGGTGAAAGATTTTCCAGAGAATGTTCATTAGAAGGGAAAATATTTTCAACCTGAAGAGGGCAGTGGCAGTGAAGAGCATTGCATAGACTGAGCACATGTAGAAGAAGGAAAAAGTGTGCAAGGACCAGCTATCACAGATGAAGGAGGAGGTGAACATCTGAGCACTAGTGCCAAGAACAGAGAAGTCTGAGAAATGAAGTGCAGAGCCTGGGGTAGGTGCAGTGGAACTGTGTGAGTGCACTGCAGGTTACACAAGAGGAGTTGAGGGCATAAACCAGAGGTGGTGGCAGGAAGACACTGACCGTCATACAAGAGAGGTGTGAAGACCAGCTCTTGGTGAGACAGAGAATTGGTGGTCAAAACTGAGGACTCAGATGATCCATGCATACATTATAAATACCTTCTTGAATAGTTAAGCAATATCTTTTTGTATGTATGGTATATTATTATTAAGTTTTTGTAAAAAATAAACTACTATGTAGCTTCTCTTGTAAATACCAATAAGTTCCTGAAATACTTCAATGTAGGTGAATTTTACCAGCCACTTGTACCGTGGACTAAGGCTCAGACTGGATACTCTTCTCTAGTTTGTATCTACAGGCCTTCTTATTTTCCTGGTAGGAGTTAAAGAGCTTTGGGTATCTACTCATATACTTGAGATAAAAGATCTTTGATATAATAAAGTTGCATATAAATGTAAACAGACTGCCTATGCTTAAAAATACTTCACTTTCCAAGTGCAGGAAAGTGTAAATCTAATGATGAATTTATACTAATAAATCAGTCTACAAACATGTGCTGAAGTATGAATATATAATACTTTAGTAGAAACAATTGGAAATGGGCTAATGTGCTTAAATGCACACTTGAAAAATATGGCCAAGGACTCTCAAATATTCATAGAAACTCCCTTTCAGAGTTAACTTCAGACTGAATTAACTTCAGACTATCTCCCTGCAATAAACTGTATTTAATTGTTAAGTGTGAAGGCTACTGCTGTACTGGAGGACAGCACAATTTCCAACCTGCTCTAAGCGAATTGTTGGGACATTAGAAATCTCCTTGAAATGCTGACTTCTTAGATCTAAGAGAGAAGGCACGCATAGTTGTCAAGAAAATGGTTTATAACCTAGTTGTAGTTACATACGGCACCATTTGGTAATCTAAGAAGCATGGCAAGGGAGGTATAAAAATATACATCGTTGAATAAGTTATCAAGGAGAGAAAAATCTTCAAATATTGGTCTTAGTATTTGTGTCTTCGCCTATTCTTGAGTGACCTTGGAAACGCATAAAACATATTGATGTATGTATTTATGTACATATGTATTTACTTATTTTTCTCTTTTGCCATTTAATAGCTATAAATTATTTATTTGTGACCCTTATTAAAAAGATTATGGGATGAGAACCTTTATAAATTGGAATGGAGTCAGTTGACAAATTTCAGTTTCCTTTTTCTGGGAAAAATGATACGTAGCAGAGATGTTCTTAAATGTTCTTTACATATGTTAAGGATCTTTCATGTGAAAAAAGGCATGAGAAATATGTTTCCATAGGTATTAGGAATTCACGGGACAGATTGGAAACTGATAACTATGGTTTGTCACAAGCTTATGCATTGAGTAGCCCATCAGTGGCCATAAAGGAATTATATAATTTGTTCTTTGTAGCTGTACTTGACAGCTGCATTTGTATTTAGTTTTTAAAGAACCAAAGTAATTCTAAAGAGACAGGAAAACCAAGATTTCACCTTTGAAGGGTCAGGTTCAAAGAGTATGTCAAGAATTGAGGGGAGTTGGCAGCCAGGAGAGTATGGACAGAGAATGTGTCCAGCATGGATGCTGAGGGTTATGTACATTTGACTGTGGTAATCATCATATTATATAAATGCATGTCCAGTCACCACATTGCACACCTTGGTTATACTCTCTTTGACATTTAAATATTTTTTAAAAAAGAGATATGAGAACAGTGACTAAAAAATTGTCCAAAGGTCATGGTAGCAAATGCAAGGAATGTAAAAGGAGGGAGATTAGAGTTTGGTCATATTGCTTGTAACTGAAGTTTTGAGCTTTCCTGATGGTTGTCTACTGTCTTTCTGAATACTATCTTTAAACATTTTTTGTATACTGAACATAAATCTTCCCTTTTGTTTTACTCATTGGTGCTAGGTGTTTCTCAGATACTGCACAATTCCTCTTTTTCATAAATATTAAGTGAGGAGTTGCTATGCATAGCACTATTATTGGTCCTGGGGGCAGACGGCTTCCCTGGGAAGGTAACTTGAAAGCTATGGAAAGATTGGGAATTAACAACTGACTAGGGAAGGGCTATACAAAAGATGTAAGGTGCTCATGAACCTCTTTGTTGGAGAAGCTTAAACAAGACTTTTGAGGCTGAGCATTTAGTACGTGTTGTAGTTTAGATGTGGTGTGTCTTCCGATGGGTCATGTGCTAGAGACTTGGTCTTCAGTGTGGTGACATGAGAGGTGGTCCAAGGACATAATTTAAGAGGTGCACCCTGGTGGAAGTAATTAGGTCAGGTGGGGGAGCTGCTTTCAGAAGGAATTAATGCTCCTCTTGTGGAGGAAGCTAGTTCTTATGAGAGTGAGGTTTATAAACAGTAAAACTGGCCCTTCCCCATTATTTGGTTTCTGCTCTCACCATGTAATTACTCACTCTCTTAACATGAAAATTTTAACCCTAAGGCCCTTAAAAGAGGCTGAATAAGTGAGGCCAACTGATACTGAGCTAAATAAACCCATTTTCATTATACATCATACAGCCTCAGCCTTGTACTTAGTATTGGGTAAATTCAGTCTCTTGTCCCATATGTATTAAATGAGCTGAGCTGCTGTCCAGATTACCATAGAGAGTAGGTACCAGAAGTCCAGAGAGCAAAAGTTTCTACTCATGGAAGTACACCTGCTGGGGAAAAAAAGAGAAGCGTGTGTACTGGAATAGTACGTTGTTAATTTTGAAATAAATTAGGTACAGTCAGAGGGATTGCTTTGGTTTAAACTTCACTGATCAATTAATGGATGTAATAATTGACTCATTTGAAATTTATTTTCTCATTCATTTAAATCATGACAACATATTCTTCAGTTGTATTTGTTTATTTTTAAATGGAAACAATCTATTCATTAGATAACTGAGCCTATGTAAAAGCCCAGCAATGATCCTCTACTGCTCTCTTTAGGAGCGAGCCAACCACCTTACTGCTTTGCCAGCTGTTTAGTCTTTGGACTAGTGTTTCCTTACATACTGGGCTACCATTTGGGTCATTTAAATTTTAATAAAAATGAAATCAAATTTAAATAAATAAAATAAATTATAAATAATATAATATAAATAATATTCATAATATAATTTAAATAATATTTAAATAAAATTTAATTTTCATTAAAAATTGAATAACCAAATAGTAAATAAAAATATTTATTTTTTGTTTACTGCAAAAAATAAGAAAATAGCAGTGTAAATAACGAATTAAAGACCAATTATAATTGCAGCTATGCAAAATAAATGCCAATGTGAAAGAATTACTAACATTTCATTGTATAATAACAAACCTAAGGCACTGTTATCATTAACCTTGATTCCTAGCTTGCCTGGATTAAGACATGCCCCGCACATGGTAAAGTGCACTTCAGAGTGTGTCTGCGTGGGTCACAGAGGTTTGATGCTGGGGACTAGCCCTTTCCTCTCCGGTGCAGTTCCCCTGTTTTGTTTTCCAGCTGCTAGGAACTGAGCAGTTTTGCTTTGCCACACTCTACTGTGGTGTTTCTTCTGCCTTAGAGCCAGCTGGTTATTGACTGAACCCTTTGTAATTGTGAGCCAAAATGAATCCCTCCTCCTCTAAGTTGAGGATGTCAGGTAGTTTGTCATAGTGATGGGAAAGTTGACCACTATCATCAAGTATAATTTATTTTATAGTATTTTGTTTACTACTGTGAAAAAAAGTTGTCCATTAAACTATGACATAAATTAAAAAGTTTGTGCTCACTGAAAAAGTTTTGTTAAACTTCTAAAATTGATAAACATTTCTATCACCTATAATTTTAAAATATATATAAAAAGGAAAATATAAGAAAAGTAAATTGGTTAAAATAGTGATAAAACCTCTTCACACTCACAGTCCAACTCTTCTTTATCTACTCTCTATGTCTCTGTCTCTGTCTTTTCTTTCCAGTGCTGGAGATCAAACCAGCACATCCTACTGACACCCTTTACAACTGAGCTACACCCCTAGCCTTATGTCACTTTTTGAGTCAAAGTTGTCAGTAGCTGTGTTTTCCCTCCCTCTGTGCTATCAAGAACATCAGTAATGTGGCATTTGTTAAGGGGAGCTCTATTAATGCTTCCAAGAGTTTCATCCAAGCTAATCTATTTTCCCTTTAGTCCTTCTAGCACTGGAAATTTCCACTCCCCATTTTTAGATGGACATGTGGCAGCTCAGATTGAGAAATTTCTGTTTCTTGGCAACCTGGCATGACCACCCTCTCACTTGTGGGATAGGAAGAGAAGTGGTGTGTGCAACTTGAAGTTCACATGCATAAGAGGAAGTTGCTTGCCATCTACCTTCTGCTTTATCTCCACTTTTTTCCTATGAACTGAAAGGCATACATGATGATAGTAACCAAACATTAATAATGTAAAGTAAGCTATCCCATGGGTAGTACAGCAGCTTGATATAAAGAACCTTAGTTTTGGATTATTCGTGGAGCAAAGTTGCCTGCATGCTGAGACTGCACTGTTGGTTTTAGGGGAGGGAAAAATAAATCTTCCATGTTGGTAAGCCACAGCTATTGTCAAAACAGCCAAGTCAATATCCATATTACGTGTGTCATTTCAAAACTTCCTTTTTAAAATTAATACCATACTGAAAATTACCTTTGCATGGCATTAAATATTTTTAATGGCTAAGTAATGTTAAAGGTTCAATTATCAGTATTTATTTAAGCCTCTATCATTGGACATTTATGTTCTAATTTTTCTATTATAAACAATATTGACATAAAATTCTATATGTATGCATATATATAGATATGTGTGTGTATGCAGATGTTTGATCATTTTCTAAAATCAAATTTCCTTATATAAAATTACTTGGTTAAAGCTCTTTCACATTTTAAAAGTGTTTGCAACTTATTATTAATGTTACTCATTGCTACCAGTATTACTACACTAATTTATTCTATCATTTTATATATATATACAATTATAATGTTGAATTTTTCAACATGCTTGCCATATCATAAATCTACAGATCTTCATTGTTCAATTCCATGGGTTTCAGTAATTATACATAGCCATGTAACTGGCCCTTAAAATAAAAGAGTGAGAGATAGAGCATTTCTATTATCCAGAAAGTTATCCTGTGCCCTTTTCTCAGTCACCATCCTACAGTGGCAACCATTGTTTGATTTCTTATTTTGCCTATTTTCAGACAATACAAATAGAATTTTATAGGTCTTCTCTTGTTTCTGGCTCCTTTTTCTTTCTTTTTTCCCTCTGGAGTTTTATTCTTGTTATGTGTCAGCAGTGTTCTGCTATGAAGTTATTACACTAAAAAGTCTTTCTCTTGTTGGTAAGGATTTGGGTTATTTTCAGGTTGAAGATGTTATAAATATGACTTTTGGTGAACATATGGTTTTCATTTCATTCCTCCTGGGCAAATACTCAAGAATAGAACTGCTAGGTCATACAGTAGATGCATATTTAACTTTTATTAAGAGATATGTGGCTCTCCAAAATGTCTGTACAACTGAATGCTCCTACAAACAATGTCTGAAAACATCCTGGGGAACATTTGGAACGTTATTAGTCTTAAATTTTAGCCATTCTAATGGTATGGAAGTATTAGCTTGTGTTGTCCTCATGACTAGTGATGTTGAGCTCCTTTGTACATCCTTATTAGCTATTCATTTAGCTAATAAGAGATTAAAGAAAGAGATTAAAGATAAAGACAAATTCTGCTAAATATTTAGAATAGTATAATAACAGATCTATAAAATAAGAGCTATGCTTGTTAAGGAAATAAAGGGAACCTATCTTAAATATATTTAAGATGAATGTATAAAGAAGAACAGATAATTATATTCCAAGGAAGTAGTTTATGCCAATAAGTTAAACCACATTACTTTGGTGCATTTATCCTTAGATTTCTATGACTTCCAAAAATAGGAGCCATTTATTTTATGTCAACGTCTGTGAAACTCAGAAAAGGGTAAGTCCCAGCTCCTCTGAGTTTTTTAGGGATTATATTATACACACATGGGATAGAGCTCTAAGAAGAGTAAAATATTCATATTCATTTTGGGGGTTAATGTCTGAGAAAAATGACTAGCCAAGCAGCTATAATAATTCCAATAGAGAGCACATTTACATTTTTCTAATAATACAATTCATGTAATTCTTTATGCCACATAAATCCTTTCTGCATACTTTTAGATATTTGGCTTCCACATGCTGCTCTATGAAAGCTATAAAATGAGGTCAAATTCTTCTTTCTTCTGATATTTTCCTATTTGTTAGTTTCTTTTCATCACCTTAGTAATGATATTATGTCATTTGGACTTAGAATCCTAAATAATTTTTCTTCCATTTTCCCCACCATTTTTAAGGGTAATTACTTAAACATTTTAAAAATATGGTCTATTAAATGACTTTCATTATATTTATTTCCTATATGGTAGCTAAAATATAATGTAAGGCTTCATTACAAAGGCAGATAATACAAAGGCAGATAATTACCACAGGGAGACCACTGTCATAATTTTCCCCCAAGGACCTCCATTCTTGTCAACTTTATAAAATTACTGAGCATGTTTTTCTTAAGAGATTTAACATTTGGTTTTTCAATACTTTTATGCTGCTAAAAATCTGTTTGATGTATTGAATAGAGTTCTAGTAATATCTGTCACAGCAGTCCTGTCAAAACATTCGAAATGTATGCTCACCCATTATGGAAATTGAGAGAGATTCTGTCCCTTCAAAAGTACATGTTTTGCTTTGAAAGCTATGAGAAACAGCTGAAAGTTTGGAACACCATTGGAAACAATCCTCAAAGCAACCATTTTAGTTTTCTAATTAGAGAATCCAGAACAAGGTTCCAGCAACCAGCCTAGACAACATCACTTTATATAAGACCATTCTAACCACACCTTCTAAAAGGTTCTATGTAATAGAAAAGTTCTCATTTTTTTTAGCATTGCCTTAATAATATATCAACAGCTTAAGGAATTGCAGTGCTTTATATGCAAGCCACCAAAGATCCAAATGCTCTGAGTTAGTCCTTTGTAACAGAGGAGAAAGACCAACAAACCAGTCCCAAATGGTGTAGTCAAGACTAGTGCATAATTAAAAGCCATCTGCATGTCTTCTGTGCCCCTTTCTGTATGTGAAATAGGCCCAGCACTATGTGAGTACTTAAAAGGTTCTTTCAAAAATTTCAAGTCCTTATTGAGACATTATCCTACAGTGCAGAGAATAAGACAAACTAAAGTATTCATGACCAACCCCCTCCCACTTGTTATTTTTTTCCTAAGATTTGTAAGTGATTTACAACCAAATTAACATAATGCCATCCTACCACACTAGAAGTGCTGATTGTAGATTTAAAAAATATTCTATATAGCTCAAGAAAAAAGTTAAGTTGGAGGAGTCCAGAAAATAACTTTTTTGTGCTTATCCATCAAGACTACAGTCAAAAGTTCATTCCAAATTCTAATAGAGCCTGTGGCCTACTCCTACGAACAAATGCTACTGAGCCTTCATATTCAGAAATTTTATTTTTTTATTATCTTATAAATGTTACTTTGAAAGGAAAATATTTTAGACCAGTTTTGGATTCACAGAAAAATGGAGAAAGCACAGAGATATCCCATGTAGCCTCTGGCCCCAAGGTCAGTATTCCTACCAGGAAAGTTTTTTTCTTTATGATACATTTAACTTCTAAACACACATGTAATGCATTTCCTTTGCTAGAAAGTAACTTGTAATAGGCCCTATGGTTAGTGCTTATAATAGGCTAGAGTCATAGTGAGGTGGTGCTCCTTTTAATCCCATAGTGATCATTTAGCTTACTTAGGAGAACATGTGTATTTAGCAGTCAATTTTGACTGCTAAAGATTGGTTCATCCTACACAGATCATCAACACTGCCCGAGAACATATTTTCTTGTTGTGTTGTTGTGGTTTGAAATGTTATTGGGGGAATCTGGATTGTTGAGGGGAAGTTGGCCCTGATACCCTGGGAAGTCCCTTCCAAATATTAGATTTTATGAGACTCTTATTTTTAGAATGTTTGAGAGTCAGTGAGATTATGCAGGGTTATGATGTAAATGTATATAAGATATTCCATGGTCTGGAATTTTAAAAGCATTTCTGTTTAAACACTTTGAAATAATTCTACTTCCTATGCACTGAACCTGTAGAATTTATGTGACAGTGTCACTCATCCTCAACATTTTCCATGACACAGAAGTCTTTCTTTTGAGATTTCAAGCCTAACTTCTGAGGTTTAATTTAATGCTCCTGATACTACATGTGGGTTGGGGTTCAGATGACTGATACTCTAAAATGCAGCAATTCTGAATTCCCACAGGTCCATATGTGAGCAGGAAATCCCATCTTCCTTAAAGCCACTCTATTCATATGCCCCCTGGTCCTCTGGGCTTACTGGGTAGCTTGTCTGTTCTGGTTGTGATTGCTGTTCACAAATGCAGCCAGAATTTAGCCTCTCCAATTCTTTTGAGATCAGAACACTTGGTAACCAAGATAATCATCTCTTGTATGTGTGGCTCTTGCTCCTATTGCCACAAACCCCGAGGTTTTCCTGAGACATGAGGTCTCAGCATGGCTTTACATGGACAAGAAATGTTGCACTCAGACTGTTCCAGGCATCACTAGTATTCAGACTCTTTGTCCAGCTAGTTTTAGCTCTTGGAAGAAAACAATATCTTTCCAGCATCTTGTCCTCAGATTCTGTTTTCTGGCTCAGGATTAATCTTATGGGACTACTGAGAAAGAGATGCACTCACTGTGGGAAAGCCCTCATCTCCTTCCTTAAGAGAGAAGTTAGTGTTAGCAGGCTTCAGAAGAAAATTGGTAACTAGACATGAATACCAAGGTCATGTTCTTTTTTTTTTTTTTTAATTCACGGATGACTGAATGAAAGGGCCTTGCTGAGTTGATACTTATATGGCCATGGTGAAGGAAATGCAAATATATTAAATTGTTTTTATTTCTTGATTCAAGATTGAACTACTTTTTTAGAATCTCATTTCCCTCCATAATGCCTTCCAATTCTATAATGCTCCCTATTTTCCAGTGATTATGATACATTCCACCTACGAAAAAAACCAAGAAAGTCTTTGTATCTTATTCAGTAGAGTTTTGTGATTTTGATAAGCAAAATTATACACACATGTACGTATGTATCACATTTCATCTGTAGATATTTATGTCATGCTTATGTGGTGTCATCACAGTTTTGGGTCTCTGGTGACTGTGAATAGTATGAGAAAACTTTGAATACAGTCATTTACATTTGAAAACCCAGAATTAAAGTGGTCATAAAATTATTCACATTAGTTCTGAGTCAAGAGCTAATCATAATAATATGAAATAAATGGTTTATTAAAGAAATTGTTTTAAAGGACATGCAGTACAATGAATTTCCATGGAAATGTGGGTGAAATTCATAATTGTTTCAAAAGCTATGAAAATCAACATGACAAACATTTGTATAACATTGCTTATACAAAAGGGGAAATATACTTCTCAGAGAATTTCTGATGTTTTCTTCTTGACTATGGCAAAATGGTGCCTATTTTCCTCAAGCTTAAATAGGACAAGGCTTTTATCAAAGGAAGTAAAAATGTTTATTTGCAGTAGTTCAAGCCAATGAAGCAAGGTCTATTTTATGTAATTTGAAGGTACAATTTCAAGGATGTTGGTAGTGAAAGAAAATTTAATTGCTTATTTCATTTACATTCCTGACTATGCCATTAAGGGATTAACTCTTTTATTTCAGAAGTGGATGCTGCTTTTTAAACTCATGTTTTGAAACTTATATCAAAGTAAAAATTTTATTCAACTTAATGTTTGCTGCCAGAAATGACTGTATTTTTTTTAGGTCTCAGAGTAGCTTGTTCTGGGCACTTTCTGTGCTTGTTTTTTTTTTGTAATTTTCACAATGGGGGGAAAGCTGCTATTTGTCTACTCACCTATTTGACTGCACAGCAGATATTTATTTAATGCTCACTATGTACTAACCACAGTTACAACAATACAACTATCGGTGAAGTGTGCCTTGTGGGTAAAGGATGAAGTCTACTTGTGATAGGAGTGATTTGGAGGTGATGGGGAGGGACTGATTCTGGCATTCACATATCACTGATGCTAGCACTCTTCTTGACCCTAATCCCCAGGGAACTGCTGTAGGAGGACCCAGTGAAAACACTTATTGGGAATTTGGTTGGAACTTCACAGGGTGAGCAGGACTATATGCACGATCAGACCCACGGAGGAGGCCCATCTGCATGAGCCAATGGTATCCTCTGGCAATGGTAAATGGGACCATTGCTGTGGATACAGAAAGCAGCATTTGTAACCCAAGAGATTTTTTGAAGGAGTAGGGATTGAGACTCACAGGATGGAATTGGACATGTACTAATTTGGGTATTAAAAGAGTGATGTTACTGTGTGCACCAGGATAATGAAGTTGAACGTGCTGTTTTTATGCATTTCAAGAAAATGGAGTTTTGAGAAATCATACACATGATGAAGACCTTGGGATTCAAATTTAGGTTTGTGTTTCCCCCTTCCATGGCTTTTCCAGCCATTTGCAAATGTGTCTGAAATGCCCTCCTTAGAATTTGTCTTTGCTACTGTGTACAGACCAAAACCTCCGTATAATAGAGAGCAGCAGAATATTTCAGTCAATAATGAAGAGGTCATTCCAAGCCGTAGTCTGACTCTCTGTCCTTTGTTCACATTGTACCACTCATACATTTAGAGACAGAGTGCCTCTATGACTTAATTATAATGAGTATAATAATTGAAAGTAGGTGGCTATATTATGCCAGAAAAGATAATTAAATGGGGACTTGCACTATTAGTTGGGCTTTTAGTATGTGCACTATTCTTATGAAAGATGATATTATGACTCCACTATATATTGCTCAGATAAAAAATATTTAGAGAGTCAACACTTCAGAGCAGAAGTCATTAAGAAATACATTAGATAAAGAAGGCGTCCCAGAGAAATGGTTTAAATACTTAGGAAATTTTACAAGCATAATACAGGGCATAGACTTCCTTTATGATGAGTAGTTTTATTGTTAGGAGGATTGGCAACTCTTCCTGCACTCACAATTGCAGTAGAAATAAATTAACACTGACATGGATGGTGAGGAGCATGGTGACAGCTTAGCTTCAAACTTTCCCACTTCATTTTCTTTTTATTTTTTATTTTTTATTTTTTTGGTTTTTCTCCGGTACCAGGAACCGAACTCACGACCTTGCGCTTGCCAGGCAGGCACTTTTGCTGCTGAGCTAAATCCCCAGCCCCTTTCCCACTTCATTTTCTTGGAAATCAAATGTAAGAAGGATAGACAAAATGCCCTCCAACTAGATTCTCAGGAAATCTAGAATACTCTTAAGTTACATATCATTGTAGCCCAAAGAAATGAGATAAGCATTGATTCTAGGGGGATGGTGAGATTTCAGGGGCTGAGATTGAGATGACAAATTGGGAAGTAAGGAAATGGCTCAGAAGTGGGGCAGATCTTCCAGTTCAGACACAAATACTCAGTCCCAGAAGGAGCTGATCTCTTTCTCAATCAGCAGGTCTGTGAGTGGAACTGCGATAGGACATTGTGTAATTGCTAAGAAAGGTGGGTAAAGAACTTGCAGAAAGCATGTGTGGAAATCAAGAGGTGACATTTATTTCAGAAAATTCCAAGTACCAAGAAAATGAACAATGCAGAAAGCAAAAGGGATACCCAGCAGTGGAAGTTTTTTTTTTCTTTTTTTTGGTGTGTGTGTGTGTGTGTGTGTGTGTGTATGTGTGTCTTTTTGAGGTAGGGTCTCTCTATGCAGCTCAGGTTGGCCTTGAGCTGACTTTGTAGCCCAGGCTGGTCTTGAACTCACAAAGATCCTCCTGCCTCAGCCTCCCCAGTGCTGGGATTACAGGCATGTGCCACCACACCTGGCACCCTGAAGTATCAGTTGCAGGGAACTTGGAGTTGGGGAGAAGTTATTCTGAACCATGTTAGTGCTAAGAGGCTAAGGAAATGTAGGTTGTATTGTAAACAGTCTATTTTGTTAGCAAAAGCTGAAGGAATTCTTGAACAAAAATAATTACAAAACAACCCATTGCTTCTCTTGTTAATAATTAGCTGGTCTAGCAAAACTCAACCAATTTAAATATGAGTGAAGAACAGAGTAAACACAGCATCAGATAAAAATACTATCATAAAAGTATGCAAAAGTGAACTCAAAATTACCTATATAGAAGAAAATTCAATAGAAAACGCCTCTATGAAGCAGGTGAAAATTCTAATCCAAAATTTTAATGTGAATTAAAAAAAGGAAGGTAGTATTTGTACTTTTGAATGAGTGTGCAGAAGTAGAATTACAGGAAACCAGGAAGAGCTGAGCAGTCAACAGACGCATCAGCCAGACTGTTGAAAAAGTTCAATCAAGAACTGACATAAAGAAAGAGAAAAAAAAAACTTAGAAGTTGCAACTAAATTACAAGGAGCAGAAAAGAGAAAGGATAAATTAGGAAACCCAGTAAGAAAGAGAAAAGAGCGGTGAGGAAACAATGAAATATAAATAAAAACAACAGAAAGAAAGGTAGAGACAGAAGAAAGACAAAGGTAGAGACAGACGAAAGACAAAGGTGATATCCTATACGCATAACTGGAGTTTCCAAAATAAAGCACTCAAAAATGTAAGGTAGCAATTATATAAGATATAATTTATGAAAATTATTATGTTATCTATAAGTTAAAGAAAATCAGGCAGTCATTATTCTTCACTGTAATAGTGAATTTCAGGTGATAATAAAAGAACTTCTAGTAGGTACTCAAGGAAAAAAATGGGACTTAAGACTTTGAAATACAGCTAAGCCATCTTTCAGGTACAAGGTGCTGTAAAAATTAAGGGTGTATTGTTCAGATGTCTCTCTTAAATGAATTTATTGAAAGATGAACTCAACTCTACCAAGACCTAATGGTAGCTTCAGCAAAATAACTGGGGAGCCTTAAACACATTTACAGTTCTAAGACAAAATTATAGCTAAGGGTATCAATGTGGCATTTTAATATGTGCTGCGACAGTGTAAAAACATAGCTAGAAAAGTGGTTGAGAAGAGGCTTGAGATTGCTTTAAAAGTCCTTCTATCAAGATTAGTCATCGACTGCTGTCCAGAAACATGCTTTTGGGAAAGTTTCTGCTAGTCAAAACTAAAAACAGACATATTATGCCTAAATTCTTTTTTTTTACCAACATTATGTTTTATGCTGAACACCTTCTTTCTTTTAGGTGTGTGATCAACAGAAGTGCCTATGTAAGCAGTCAATAAGAATCTTTGGCACAGAATCTCTAGTGAGCTTCCCTAGTGGGTAACATTTCACACATGTCATCACTACTTGCTGCTGGAGGAATTAAATGCGTGACTGGATGACTCCACCTCAGTTTTGTAAACGTGTGCTTAGTTGTCTCTGGACTTTGCCCCATGCACTTTTTCCTTTTGCTGATCTTGTTTGTATTCGTGCACTATCATAAATTATAGTCCTGAGCACAGCTATATGCTATGCCCTATGAATCATCTTTATGAATCATCCAAACTAGAAGTGGTATTACGGATCCCCAATACTGATTAAGGATGGAATGAAATCATCAGAAAAGCCACTCTAAAAAGAAAATAAAAGACCATATAGTGAGAGCTTCTATCTACCCATTCCTCTTCCTACCTATACATTACAAAACTGTAACCAAAAAAATTTTTTTAAGTCAATGGTGATCAATGAGCTTAACTCACTTATTAAAAATGATCTTCATTCATAATTTGGGTTTCTCATGTAAGAGTAACTATGTGATATTTAAGCTTGCATGCATAATCTACTTCACTTAGTACAGTTTCAAGGTGCATCAATCTTCCTACAAATGAGTCACTTTTATCTATTTTTGCAGAATAATACTCTATTGTGTGTAAATACCTTATTTTCTTTATCTGTTTATCTGTTGGTGGACATATAGGCTGCTTCCAAGTGCAAAGTAAAATAAGGCTAGTAGAAAATAGAAATATAAACCTTTCTCAAACCAGAAGGGGATCAAGAGTTGGAGGGAGGGAGAGGGATGGCAGAAAGAGGATAAAAGAAGAATTTAGATGTACTAAATACATATACTAACTCCACACAAGAAATGTGAATATTATATGCTGCAAACACATACCAATAAAAAGTGGTAGAAGAAAATCTTCAGATTGGGTCACTAAACAAAGTATAATTATGTATTGAATCCGAAAGCTACCATTAAGTTAGTTCAAAAGTGTTAAAAATGAAAAGCATGAACAATTGTGTATAAGGAAATGAAAATGGAAAAAAGCAAGTTAGGATTGCAACTGAAATGTATGACATTAAAAAATTAGACCTAAAGACACTGAGACAAACAAGTAAACAATCAAACTAAAAAACATTCATTTTGCAATGAAAAGATAAATGTTATTGTGGTGGTTACTTTTGTGTTTCAACTTGTAAACTTGATTGGGGTAAGGGATGCCTATATGGTGAAATATCTTTGGATATGTATCTGTGAAGGTGTTTCCATAAGAGATTGGGAGGTTAAGTTTTGAAGGTCAGTCCTCATTAGTGTGGAGTTATGGTTGCTACATTGTGTCAACTTGGGGAGTCTAGAGGTTTGGTTAAGTGACTCAGCAGGAAGCCAGGGTGCTTACTTTGTATATATCCTGAGCCTGTGCAAGAGGAGAGCAGGGACATTATGTGAGAGCTGCATGCACCTTAGGTGGGGGTAGCTTGTTTGCAATGTAAGGGAGGGAAAGAGGCTACTTGCTGCCGTTCCCCCTCTTTGCTCTTGTTGCTTTGCTATCTTCTGCGTCGGAGCCAGCCAAATATGGACTGAAACCTCCACAGACTGTAAGCTAAATAAACCTTTCCTTCCTTAATTTTGGGCGTTGGATATTTTGTCTCAGCAACGACAGAAAAGTAGCCAAGACATGTGGGTGAACATCATTTAATCTATTGAGATAAAATAGAACCAAAAGATGCAGGACAGATAAAGTCAGTCTTTTTTCTTGAGAGGGCCATCCATCTTGCCTTGCCTTTGAACACTGGTGTTCTTGGTTTCCAGACCTTTAAGTCTGAACTCAGACCAAGCCTTACACCATTGACTTCCTGGTTCTTGCTTGGAACTATACGACCCGGGCATCTTTCAGAAGGTTATGGCACTTCCCAGTCTCCATACATTCATAAGACAATACATAAAAGATTTGTTTCTATATATCTCTCCGTATGTCTTGCTGGTTCTGTTTGTCTAAAAGAGAGTATAGGTAGGAGCTTCTGTGTAACCATCAATTCTCTTAGCTACACATGACAGGACTATAACCAAAATTGCTGTAAATCAATAATTGTAAATTAATTTAACTCACTTATTAAAAGATCATCACATTGGGTCACTAAAGAAAAGACAGTATGTGCTTTATCTAAAAGCCACCTTTGAATTAGATAATTAGGTGAAATTCATGATGAAGATGCAACTGTCATCATTAACTGTAGCAAATAACTTCATGAACAAAAATATAGAGGCAAATGATAAAAATAGAAGTACAGTAGAATAGAAAACATGAATTCATCTCTAATGGAAGATTAAAAAGAAAAAAAACAAGTGTAATATAATTAACAAAGTAGATCTGGTGTGATACATGTCAACTCTATATCTTGGTAATATGTAGAGACTATCTTGTTTTCTTTTGAAACATCATAAAATTGACTATATATTATAGTCAAACACAATTCCAAAAATAGGACAAAGAATCATGCAACATTAACATAATGTAGTAAACTAGAAATTAATGACAAAAATATAAATTTTAAAAAGCCTTTTTACCTTGAAAATCATTGTTTTAAAGCTCTATCACAGGCCTTTGAGAAAAAAGGAAAATTTAGCAGAAAATGAAGCATTTTTAGTGCAAATAGTACATATCCTAATTCATGGAATAAGCCAAACTTAGAAGAATGTTTGTATCCTTAGATACAGCAGTAAAAGAAACTATAAAAACATAACACAAAGATGGAAAAAGCATAATAAAACAAACCGAAAGAAAGTCAAACGAAAGGATCAGTAAAGATAACAGCAGCGTGGAAGGAGTTAAAGACCATAACTTAAAAATAAGGGCAAAATCTGGTGATTTGAAGCTGTACTGAGTAAATGAATAAATGATTATACACAGTCTAATAAAAATAAAGAAAGTACAAATATACAAAATAAACTAGACGAAGAAAAACAAAGTAAAAAGAGGGAAAGTAAAACATATAAGAGAGTATTTTGTGTAATTCTACCAAAATGAATCAAATAATTTTCCATTAGCTTTTTGGAAATACACAGCATGTTTTCACCATAAAGAAGTGAAACATGTTTGAGATAGATAGGCTTATTTTTATTTGAACGTCACAGAGTATATGCATAGATCTTCACATCACATCATAACTTATAAATATGCACCTTTATATGTCAAGTAAACACATTTTAAAATAAATAAAAATAATTTTCCTGGAAAGTATCACGTACATGTATTACACATGTGCAATATGACCGAACTGACACAGAAAAGAAATTCGCAGCAGGCCAATTTCTATAGGAAAACAGTGCGATAGAGACGTCTTGGCTCCTTCATTTACTGTCCTCTACCTTTAAATCCTTCTATCCAAATTTAGTTCTTTAAATCCAAGTTCACAGGTTCCCTTGCTGCTGACTTCACCAGTAGGGGCGCTATGGGAAGCTGGAAGGAGGAAGCACTGGAGATGGAACTTCTTCCAGTTCGGTGCTGTTTCTGTATGTCATCCGTACAGCACCACACTCCCAGCAGATGATGATCCCCACTGCTTGTCATTGAATCCCTTGTCTCGCTGCAGTAGGCCTCCAACGTCTGAGCAGCCATGATGCCGGCCCAGCCTCAGATGTCAGGTTCTTTTTGCTCCGCTCTTTTCCTCATTGCTGCTCTATCCCTAGGGATGGTGCCAGCTTTCTGCAGTTATTTCTTGTGCAGCTACGTTCTCTTCTTCTTGCTTCAGCTTTTCAAGACCTGTATAAACCATTCTCTATTTTAGATTCTGTCTGTTAAAATATATAGTGCATTCCTTCAAATTATTCTCTTTGTGATTGTTTCTTCAGGTGCAAAATGGAGATAGTGATATTAATATGAAGTTGATGGCAATAAGGGTAATAATACTTACTTGACTCAGTTGTTATGCAGATTGAGTTTACACACACACACACACACACACACACAGAGGCACACACTACAGATATTTCCATTGTTATTTTATCTATGTTATAATACAAAGAAGTAAAACTCCCAAATCAATTTTTGTGTTGTGATTATGTTATAACAGACCATAAAAATATTTTAAAAATTATAATATGACCTCTTTACAAATAAAGACAAAAAGTCTTAAGTAAATAATTTGTAAAGAAAACTTAGCAGCACACAAGAAAATACTACATCATGACCAAGTCAGAAATTTAAGAATGGTTCCACATTAGGAAATCTATTAATATCATTCATCATATTAATAGATTCAATTGCTGCAGTTTAGTGTTGGAAGCCCCTGGGATTGTTTGATCTGTGATATTCTTCTTCCCATTTATAGTCACTCCCTTGATAAGCTTGAGGTCTCTTGATTTCAATACCATCATGGCTTGCTTTTGTACAGTTCTTACATTAAGAATGGTTTTTGTGTTCTGCCAGTATTATAATAAACAAAGGCAAACGAGTAAATTTGAAAACTTCAACAAAGACAGAAACCATATGTGCTTAATAGAGCTGAAAATGTTTACTATTTAGCTCTTTACAGAAAATATTTGACTGACCCTTGCGTACAGAATAATGACAGTTGGAAAAGACTCGCAATTAAAAAAAAACATACATTTAGAGAAGTGCCCCCACCCTTAATGTATCACTTTGTCGATTTCATGAACTGATCATAGCTGTTTAATGAGCATCAGATCAACAGAATATTACTTGGCCCCCAGAAGCCATTTGTGGAAGGAGTGGTTTTGTTTTGTTCTTGCAAACACGTATCTACATTGCCACTCCATTACAATCTTTGCAGTACAGGTTTTTAGCATGTCTCTTGTATTCTTGATTACTTCTCCCACTCTTATTATTTTCCTTGCCACCAGAAAGAAAAAAAAGTCTTAACTTTGTCATTATCTTGCCCAATTTCTCTTAACAACTTGAAAACTTTAATAGCAGAAAGAACTCAAGACTACATCAGATCAACCAACACGAAACTAACAGCATTGTGTAGGATGGCAGTGTATTTTTTCTCCCAAACAGACAGAACATAACACTGAGAAATAACATAGTACTTCACTTTAAATAGATTAGAGAGAATGGTGCTTTGTGTCTTCAAGGTAGCATATACACAATCAAATGCTGAAGTTGCTATGGAAACAACTGAATGATAGGAAAAACAGTTGCATAAATCTGTATAATTCATGGATTTCTGAGAATTTTCATCTCCGAGTTTATAATACACAGAACTTCTTACCAAATGGGCATTTATCTTTTTGACAAACATTTTTTTTTGTCTGTATGTACTGAAAAAACTTCTATTAACTAAATTATTCTGAAGAACTTGCTTTGATCATCAAAATTGTTTGGAAGGCTTAAAATCGTCAAACATATTTGTCTTTTAAAAAGAAAAGTATACATACATGTTCTTTGCTTATCCAGCAAATCGGTACAATTCTATCCATAATTTAAATTCTAGGCACTTTTTAGACTTTTAGGAATTTAACAGGAATAAGTGATCTATGGAAAAATAAGAATGCTTGTTTATAGAGCAATATATTTAAAATACTAATTTTGACCCCAATGTGGATCTAAAACCAGCTTAGAAAAGATGTTAGCAATATGTGTTTTATACCACAGATATTTTCATCCATTTTTTTGAAAGAGAGAGAAACATGGATTTGTTAATTCAACAAACATTTTACTCAAAGTCTTCTTTGTTTTCAGCATTCTTCCAGGCCCTGAGGATACGGCAGAAAATTAGACTTTAGGAACAAAATTCATGTCCTCATGAGAGAAGACAGATAACTGATAAATCTTTCCACAGATCAAGCAGGAATGTTATTTATTTTACTAGTGGGTAGTTGGGGGTGTTCTCAAGAGGAGATGACATTTGATTTGAATCCTGAATGGAACCAGGTGGGAACCAGGTTGGTGAAGATTTGGGGAAACAACACCCAGGTGGAGAAAAGCATAGACAAAGGCTACAGAAGATAGGGGAGCTGTTTTCTCCCAAAAACTCTGGGCTGAATTCAGCAAATAGGACCCAAGTTGAAGTCCAAATTCACAGATCACTGTGTTGTTGACTATTTCGAGTAAGACATTAAAAAGAAAGAAAAGTGATGTCTTGTTTTGACTACCTTCTGTGTAACCATGACCTTGAGGCTTCAAGATGACCTTCTGCTATCAGAGAGAGACATGGGTAACAGCACTGTCCTAGCTCAGCACGCTTTTGCTTATAGATCTCTACTTTCCCTTCCTTCTTGTTCGTTAGCCATCTATTTTTCCTCCTTCCATCGCTTTTGTTTTCCCCCTCCTTTCCATCCTTCCTTTCCCCCATCCTTGCTATCTTCCTTCCTTCTGCAAACATCTACGAAGGGTCCAGGGTGTGTGTATATGATAAAGTCACAGCAAAAGAAGTTTTGGGGGAACAGATTCATCAGTTTGAGTTCACCAAGAACAGGTGGTCCTCATCCAAGAAATTTAAACACACAGCTTGCTTCAGCCTTGGCTGATTTTCTGAGGCAGAATTTAAAAGTTCCAGATTCCCAAATTTCAAAACACAATAACCTCTTCTGTTTGTTTCACTTATTATAGCAAATGTCTCTCATTTGTGAGATCAACATTTTTGGCATGCACGGTATGAGGTGGGTGTGTGGGGGAAAATGTTATGCCAACAGTGAGGGGGAAACCAAACTTTGTTCTCTATGCATGCAAATAATGACTAATCCCTTTACATCAGGGTTGGCCTTTGGGATACTGGTTTTGAAAACTTAACTCATTTGTGGGAAAAAAACAGACTTGCAAATAAAGCAATAAAAATGTGCAATATGGACTGTATACTGAGGATGGATACAAAGATCTATCATAATACACAGCAAATCCAAGAGAGGAATATATTGTAGAGTATTTTTACAAGTAGGTTGGGGAGAATTTCTTGTCTGTCTTACCCTTCCTGGCTTACAAAATGTTGAATATAACTGTTATTTCAGCCAACACCATTTGGATATTATTGTTACTATTATTATTGCTTTAACTCACAGTATTTGAGATTCTTCTTTAGAAACTTTATGGAGATGATTTGCAGGTTAACCAATAACTAAATACACATTAGCAAATGAGAACTATATAGAGTTTATTTAATACATATATAAATATGATCATATTTTAGTTCCTTGTGAATAATACCTGGATGCCAACTTCCTATACCTTCCACTAAGAACTGGTGTAACCCTTTAGCTTTGCATTGCAAGGGAGAAGGGCATGCTCTGGGGAACCCCTTATTTTCTCTTGTTTTAGTCTCTGTTGCTCCACACCCCATACTGGTTGGCTGTGGAAAAGCTGTCTCAATATATTAGGTTTCTAAAGACCACTTTGGAGCAACCTCAGCCTCTGTACCTCTTATTTTCAGATGTTCCCTCTCTAATCACAGTTTCTGCTGCTTTTCTTCAATATGCTTTCAGACACTGGCTGCTCAAGGGTTCTGTGCATCACCGTGCTCTCAGGAATGCGTCTCTTCTCTCTCAGGGGTTGTTCCAACCTTGAGCACTAGGAGGGATTAATCAATCCTGATCTTTATGTGTGCAAAGCAGACACACAATCCCCCTTCTTGGTGACTCTCTGTGGACGCTGTACTCTTCACTGACGATACTGGCAAGCACTCCTGCTGACTGCACCAGTCTGCCACCGACTTCCACTCACCTCCCTCCCTCCACACGTCCTCCCTTCAGATGTGCTGTGTTTCACAATTGCTGAGTGTCGGATGTGCTGTGTCCTAGGTCCTAGCTCCCCCATTACCTCCTGTGTTAGGGCTGTCTTTACGCTGTTCTTTTTGACTGGAAACCGTTTTTTGCTGTGATCAACCCTTTCATCTACCCAAGCACCACCGTGAGTGTGCTAGTGGAATCCTTCTCCCTTCTCAGATCCCTGTGAGATTCCTTGGCTGCAGAGATAACATCGTTGACCATGTAGTATACACTGGACTTTCTCATGATAGATTCTTTGCACTAGTCAAGGTGAGGTTGACTGTTGCAACAAATTAGTGTCCAAATTTCAGTGCGGTTTTCTCACACCAAGTCTGTATCTTTCTCACCTTATGTTTTGAAGACTGATGTGACAAAATACCCAAAACTGGATAGCTTAAAATATTGTCTAACAGGCCAGAAATCTGAAATTTGTGTGACAGAAAGGTCATATTGTCTTGATGATGCCAGGGAAGTATCCTTTTTGAGTCTTCTAGCCTCTCATATTTATCTCTAACTCCTGCGTTCCTCAGCTTGTAGAGTCATCACTGTGGTCACACGGCACTCTCCTCCCTTCTCACATGACACTCCCCGTGTGTCTCCAAAGCCTCTGCACTGCTGTGTGTCTGTCTCTATATCAACGCTTCTCCTTTTCATAAGGATGTCAGTCATACTGAGGAGCACACTAGCAACTTCATTTTAACTCGTGTGTTGGTTTGGGGCTTATTGTTGCAAGGGGGAGCAATATAATACAGGACACATATTTCATAAGATTATTTATAGTAGTCACCCAAAGAATGATACACAAGAGAGTGCAGGAATTCTGTCCACACAACACAGACCAAGAATCCAGCAGAGGGCCTGGATCCCACGATAATGTCCTGCATGAGTCCAACTTAAGAGCTCATAACAATGCTTCCCATGAATCCAACTGGAAGTCCAGAGCCCATAACAAAATCTCATGCTGGCCTGGTTTGCACTGCAAAGGCCCAAAGGTCAGTGGTGGAATCTAGGAAGTCTGCAAGTAGGATGAAGGATCTGTGTTAGCAGGCTGAGGGATCTGCAGTGGAGCCAGAAAGCAATGCTCAGAAGAACCAGGGCTCCCCTGAAAGGTACCACAGCTGTCCTCAGCAACAGTGAGGTCCCGAGCTCCTCTGATGTTCAAGATAGCCGAGTTTCCATTAAGGAAGCCAAAGCGGCAAGCTTCTCCTAGAGACCAGCAGTGCACCATTTTCCCCTCCGGAGCCTGGAAGCCATGTTCAAAGTGAGGACCAGAGCTCCCCCAAAGTGAACCAAAGCCACTCTCAGTGCCAACCAGGTCCCGAGCTTCTCGGAGGATGAAAACAGCCAAGTTCATCAAGAAAGCCACCATGACAAGCTCCTCCAACAGAACCAACAGCTCCTTATAGCTTCCACCAGCTCCAACAGCCTTTCTCCACTCCCAACAGCCTTCTTCTCCTTCTCCAGTTCTGCCTCTTATGCTGCTGGCAACAATCCCCAGGTGGGCCTCCCGCACACAGCACCACATTTACTCAGTTCAGCTGGGGGTTATAAGTTGACCACCAGTTACCAATCCACTACAACTTGATTGCCTCTGTAAAAACCCACTTCCAAACATGGTTATGTGCTGAGGTACTAGAAGATACAACTTCAACATAGACTCTTCAAGGGTCACCATTCACATAACATGGAGATTTTGGTCAGTGGGCAGCTTTCCCACTCATGATGCTGTAGGAGCAAGAATCCTCTCACTATGCAGCTCTACTTTCCCCTGAGACTTTGGCATCATCTGTACCCAACAGATGACAAAAGGAGGAGTATGTAGGAGGCTCACTACCTTATCTCTATGTTGGCCCAGAGGTGTTACACATCCTATTCAAACACAGGGCAGGACTTGTCTCGTGGCTCCTTGTAGATGCAAAAGGAGAATAGGAAATGCAATATCAGCTGGGAAGTGTGTCTTAAGCCATCTATGGTGAAGGGCTCATATTTTGTTTTATAATTTATCATAGACTCATATTGTTTCAAAATATAAGTAAAATTTGTTATACTTAAACATGAATCCAAATCACGCAAAATACCAACTCTAGTTCAAAAAATTAACACACATGAAATTACTTCCTCAAAATTTTATAAGTTTCTAAATCCTGAGACTTTCTATTTCCATAATCAGTCTTGTCATGAGGCACAAACTAGTAGTTTGTAGGTGGGCATTGGTCTATGGACCTTACTTCAAGTAGTACTGCCTTGCCCTGTGGAAAGAAACATAGATGGCTATCTCTGCTTCATTAGAAATGTCATGGTACTTACCCCCCTTCATACTATGATATATGTTTTTGACATCTATCTTTTGTGCTTCTTCCTTAGACTCCAAATTTGGAAAGGGCAGAGATTACATTTGTCTTGTTTGCAGGCCTGTCCTCAGCACTTATTCGAGTGGACAGCATGATGTTTGAAGTTAATAAATACATGTTAAAATTCTGTTTCTGGTCTGCACCTGGAACAATCCCTAAGAAAACATGTTTACATAAAATGTGTGACCTTAATTAATTTAACAGACGCTCTATTGTTTTCTTCTGTTGAATGTTTTCCTTCTGTCTTGGGTAGCACACATGTACTGTAAGTCTCTATGTAATTCAGAAAAGAGGGTTTCCTTGGAACAATGGGCTTAATGAAATGACAAACAGGTGGTCAGGCTGGGCAGCTGGACTTGATTACAGCAAGAGGAGTGGTAAAAGTGGTCAGAATTGTTACTACACAAAGGAAAAATTATTTTTTAAGCAAAATAAAAATATTTTGCTGAACAAGTAAATACTGAAAAATATAGAGAAGGTCCATTTAGTGGCCAAACCAATGAGAGTTTTTTTTTTAAGGACAAGAAAAGAAAAAAATTATACAGTGGTGCTGAAAATACATACCCCTGCTGAATGGGATATTACTGAGTTCCAAGAGGATAAATTTAATGAGTATTAACTGCTAAATTCAGAAATGGCCCCATTAGTGAAGTAATAATCTAATACAATATTTGAGCTGGGTTATTTGTAATATTTTTTTCCAGCAGCTGAAAATATGACTTTTTTAAACAAAGAACTTAGGTTGATTTTCCCCTTCATTTTGTCTTTCAAGGTCTTTCTTAAGAGACTCGTTGTTACATATATGAAAAAATATAATTAACAAATATAGATTATAAAAATAGCTCATGGTCATGGAGAGGTCACTTATGTCAGGTACTGAAGAAGTTAGCTTTTTAAGCATTGTTTATTTAATCCCCACAGAAGCTCTGCAGAGCAGATTCTGTTGCATTCTCAATTTTATAGAAGGAAGAAGTGAATCTGTATGAAGGTAAAGTAATTTGCCAGGGGTCCCAGAACTTGTAAGTGGTGGGATATTTATCCACTTTTTAATAGCTGCTTATTTTAATACTTAATTCAACCATCCCCCAAATTAATCTTCCTTCAAGGACATATCACCAAAGATTTCTTCTAGTTTTAGAAAGAATGACATCTTCTGTAATCATACTTGGTTTTTTACCCTGAAATTCTTTGCATTGTGCTATATAGTGTTGCACTGTACTATATTGTGTAACCTTTTTGATGACAAAGAATTTCCTACCTGGTAACCACGGTAACTGATGGGGGACCACACAGAATTTTCAGAGCTATAGTAATTCAGAATCAGAGGAATATGAGAATGTATAGGAATTTAGATTGACTTTACTTAGGATTTCATAGCTAACCCCCTGCTTTCGTATATCACTCTCACAAGAAACTTGGGCTATGGAGAAAAATGTTGAACTCCAGTAACAACAAAGCAGCCAAATAGTGTTTACTGAAGTTGTCTTTCTGATGAAATAAAAATTATTGCTGCAAGAAAGAAAATAATGGTAACCTTCAGTGACTCAATTTCTTGTCAGCAGTTAAATATGTTTCAAACCTATAAGCTTGTGGTATGTATTGCTTGAGTTAGCTGTTTAGCAATCTCAGTGACCTAGTATGGTATGGCCTTTCTTGTCTCATTTAAAGTGAAAATCAGCTCTGGTTTGAGTGTTTCTTCCCTTCCTGTGTATTACTGGCTTTGTGACAGATATGTGCTACATTGGATGACAGGTGTTCTGAGGCCAGTGGGAAGGGACCGTTCAGCTGCAAAGCATCTTGCTTAGCCTATTGTCCAGGACACACTAAACCATGATACAGTGTACTGTGTGCTCTCAGAGCACTATACATAATGTACTCTGGATTCACTGAAGAGGAAATGAGGTGTGTTTATAAGGATGAGAGAAGGGGAAAATGAACTATTTTCTCCCTATTTTAAAAAATTAATTCTATTGCAATTCTTGCAACTAATACTTGAGTCAAGTAATAGAATACTGGTGGGACCCAAGTCCCCTCTTATTCCCCTTTCAATAAATAATCCCTGGCATCCCCCCAAAGGTAACCACTTTCCTGGAAATTGTTCCCATTATATCATCCTTATATTTTTATGACTCAAATACACTTCCCTAAGCACTATGATCTCCTTTTGTCTATTTTATTACTTTATATAAGTGGAATCAAACAGTGTATATGTTTTTGAGTCTGCTGTCTTTCTTTCACAAGTTTGTTACTGTGGACACTTGGTTTCAAAAGGACCAGACCAATAGTGTCATGAGGTGAAGCTATTTGTTTATCATATACCACCCAGAACTTATAACAGTTCTTGAAACCTAATAAGCAGTGAATACATATTTGTTGAATGAGTGAATAAATACATGATTAATAATGTGAAAAGGTAAGGACTGTGGAGTTGACAATTCTAGGATTATTTCCTTTTTGGGCATGCCCTACTCCCTCGCTATGCTTCTTGGTGTAATTACCTACTCCTGAGTGTTAGCTTTCCTCACTGTGAAAGTAGGGGAAAACATATTAAATGCAGTAGAATATGTGAAAATAAAGAAAAGACAATGAATACAGTTTATGGTATTTTCAAATATAGAATTTATAAAGATTTATTTAATAATCATCTTTTAACATCATGTTTTTTCCAAAATTTATTAATATGTATTCAACAAATAAAAGTTATATATATTTACAATGCACAGTATGATATATATACACACACACATTATGAAAATTACCACAATCAAGATAGCTAATATATCACCTCAGTACCTCATATATTTACCATATTTTTGTGTGATGAAAGCATTGCAGATCTACTCTCTGAGCAAATTACAAATATGCAGTGCAATATAATTAGTTGTACTCACCATAAGGTACATTAGATTCCCAGAAGTTATTTCTCCTGTATAATGAACTTTGTGCTATTTAACAGTATATCTCCACGTCAGCCAACCCCAGTCTCCAGCAACCACCATTCTACTCTGTTCCTGTGAGTTCAACATTTTAAACTTCTACATATAAGTGAGATCATTCTTTCTGTGTCTGGCTTATTTCAATTAGCGTAATGTCCTCCAGATTCATCTATGTTGTTTCAAATAACATGAGTAGAAGAAATACATATAGAAAAGGCCATGTGTGACAGCATAGAAAAGCCCATACAAAACAAGCTTATGGCCAACAGCATCCAGTCTCAATGGTGAAAACCTGGAAGTTTTCCTCTATGATCAACAAGATAAGATAAAGATACTCTCACTATTTCGATTCCATGTAGTATTGTAAGTCCCAACCAGAGAGAAATTCTAGGCAGGAAATGAAATTAAAAATATCCAAATTGGGGAGCCCAGGACAGAAGAATAGAGATGTGTAGCATTCACCTTCTCCACAAAGAAGAACCGAAGTAAGAAGTGTATAGCTGCATTTTGAGGTGAGTGATAGACTGTGGAGGAACACTGGAAATCAGCAAGAGCAGGAACCCTGTATGACAGAGATAAGTGAAATAGAATAGAGATCCTGGAAAAAAAAATCTATGCATCTACAGCCAATTGATCATGATGAAGATGGAAAAAATGTACATTGGGTAAAGCCCAGCTTCACTATAAACAGCACTAGAAAAGCTGAATATCCACACGCAGAAGACTGAGACCTGATTCTTATCTCTCACCTTGTACAAAAACCATATTAAGATGAACCAAAGACTTAAATTTTAAGACTTGAAACTTTGAAACTGCTACAAGAAAATATTTCAAGATGTTGGTACAGACAGTGATTTTCTGAATAGGACTCCAAAAACACAGAGAACAAAAGCAAGCATTGACAAGATTGCCTCAAACTAAAAGGTCTTGGCATAGCAAAGGTAACAATCAACAGGGTAAAGAGGCCGCCTACAGGAGCTGGCAACTTCTCTCACAGGGATTAATGTCCAGAACTAAATATCGGGAGCTAAGAAACTTCACAAGAAAAACAAACAAACAAACAAACAAACAGGCAATCCTATCGTAACAGGCAAAGTATCTCAACATGCATATCTTGAAAGAAGACTATAAATAGCCAACAAATATATTAATAAAGCTCATTCTCATTAGCCACCAGAAAAAAACAGATAAAAACTATAATGAGAAAAAAAAACTATAATGAGAAACCATATAACCCCATAGAATGGCTATTATCAAAACAACAACAACAGCAAAGCAACAAATGAATACAAAATATACATTGTGGGTGAGGAAATAAATTAACACAACCATTGAGTCCGATATGGAGGCTTCTCAAAACCTAAAAGTAGATCTATCATAAGTGTATCTATCCCATTTCTGTGTACAAACCCTAAGGAAATGAAATCAGCATACCAAAGAGATACCTGCCTGCCTATACTTATTGTGGTACTATTCACAATAACTAAACTATGCACTTAGTCTAGGTGCCTACCACTGGATGACTAGATAAAGAAATAGGCTATATACACAATGGAGTATCAGTCATAAAGAATGCTTAAATCTTATCATTCATATTAAAATGGATGAAATTGGATGATAGGAAATGTAATAAACCAAGAACAGAAAGGCAAGTGCCATATTTTCTCTTTCACATGTAGAAGCTAAGAAATTGACTTGAATCTAGAATGGAAATTACTAGAGCCGGGCATGTAAACCCAGCACTCAGGAGGCTGAGGCAGGAGAAATGCTGTGAGTTCAAGACCAGCCTAGGCTGCACAGTGAGTTCAAGGCTAGCCTGGACTACATATTGAGACTCTGCCTCAAAAAACTGAAAAAAAAAAATAAGGAAAATAGAAATTACTAGAGATAGGGAAATTTGTGGGGGTGGAGGTGGGGTGAGGATGGGGATAAAAAAGAGGACTGGCTTTGATCAGGGAATGCTATACATAAATATGAAAATATCACATGAACTGAGCTAATACATACAATTAATATGCGTTATTTATTTTAGTTTATATAAATATAAGTAAAATTTTAGTATATATATAATCAAAAACAAAAGGCATCCAAATTATAAAGGAAGTAATTAAATTGCCTCTATTTGCAGATGTCACGGTCTTATATATAGCGTATATATAGTAAATCTTACAGATACCATGAAAAACTGTTAGAACAAATCAACAAATCCAGCAAAGTTACATGATAAAAACCAACACAAAATAGTACCATTATATACACTAATGATGAATAAAAATCCCATTTACAATAGCATCAAAAATATTTAAGAGCAAATATAACTAAGAAGATAAAAAAAACTGTACTTTAAATACAATAAAGCATTGATGAAAGAAACCGACAAAGGTACAGATAGAAAATATCTCATGTTCATGGATTGGAAGAATTAATATTGTTAAAATGTCTGTATTCTGCAGAGAGAGCTACAGATTCAATGAAATCGCAGTCTAAATGCCAATGGTACTTTTCATAGAAAAAAATTACCCTAAAACATATAGGGAACTACAAAAGATCCTTAACATGCTAGGCCTATGCATAGGGGACATAGTACCTCTCAGATATTTCACTCACTGATGGATATTTAGCCTGAAGCAGAGAGGGTTTTCCTCCTGTTTATAATCTCTTTCCAGTACTTGCATTGGCTTTCATAAGTAGACAGAAATCTCAGTCTTCAGGAATAGTAGCCTATTATACAATGGACAATATGTAGAGGATATGAACTAGATTAGAGACCACACAGGTCAAGATGGGCTTTGGCATCAGCAAAATGTGAACTGAAATTAGTGGCAACTTTAAAATTGCCTCTCAAAAGGTACAGTCTCTGTCTACATTAGGCTTGAATCTGGATTGTCTTTGGGGCTAGGATTGGCTAATAAAAGGGTAGCAAATGTAATACAAGGAGCAGGTTGACAAATGCATCTACGTTAGGATTTGCCCTCTCTTGTTGTGCATGAAACTGTGAGCATAATACATGATTGGACTTGGGCTCATACAGCCATGTGGATAAAAATCCAGGTTCCCTAACTAGCCTCAGCTGATCCAATATTCACCTCAGAAGGTGACTCAAGAGCTGACTATAGACACAGGAGTAAGGTCCAGCTGAATTCAGTTGAGTGCGGTTCAAGTTTCTGAACTATAGCTTTGTGTATTAAATGGTTATTGTTTTAAATCACTAAGTTTTAGAGTAGTTTGCTGTGCAACAAAAGTAATGGATAAATAATCCCAACTCTACTACTTACCAGCTACATGGCTCTGCAGAAATGATTTACTGCCTAATCAACACCTTCCTTGTGATGTCAGGATAATACTGACTTCATGGGACACTGAGAAGATTCAATGAAATAATGCATGTAGAACAGAGATACAGTACTGGACACATGATAAGTGCTCTATGTACTGTAGCCATTACAATGATTTCAGGCCCTTTGAGCCTAGGCTCTAATTGTTGACCTCCCTATATGAAAACACAAGGAGGTTATTACATAATTAGGCACAGATCTACATAAATGTTTTATTAAAAAGTTGTCTTAATCCTCCTGGTGGCATGAGACAAAGGAACAGGGCAGATATTTTTTAAATTAAAATTGTAAAAGTGTGTTTTTCTGTGTTTGGAGTAAATCTATATGTAACTCTACAAAGTTAAATCTCCAAAATGGTATTTACCAAGGTATGGCTTGAATAACAATTGTGATTCACATGCATTGTACATTTGTATTAAAGATGCTGTGAATGAGATTATGTCAAAAAGTACAGGATAATAAATTGCCGCAACTCATCAGTTCACATAAACTAGATGTGTACTGCCATATTCCAGATGCTTGATTGCAGTGCTTTAATATAGCGAGTTGCCAGTTCCTCTCTCTAGAGAACGACTGACAGATTGTAATGCAATCTGTTGATATTCTTTGACAGGGATTCTCAGTCATCACCACCAGGGCTAAGGAGCTGGAAGCCTAACCACAAAGGCTTTGCTCTGGGAACTATGTGTCACTGTTGGGTGTTCTGGCCTTTCCAAGTTGTTTTAGAACATATGAACTATTAGTAAAAGGGTAGGATTTGAGGAGATTCAAATAAATAAGCAGTACTGGCTAAGTGTGTTACACAGAGGAGCTAACAATGAAATTACAGGGTGTGTTTTATAGAACAAGATCTCTTCCCAAGAGACAAAGAAAAGCTCACAAAAATGAATTATAGGATGATTAAAAGATCCTAAAATCTCTATTTTCTCAAAGCCTGTATCATTAAATTTTTTGACAAAGATGAGTGTGGAGAGAAGGCTTGACATAGCTAACCTCACCACTGAAATACGGAAGGGAGATTACAAAGGGACTAATAAGCTCATAGGTCATAATGCTGTGGATCTCTTAGTCTATGTAATGTTCCTGTCAGTTGATATTTAAATGTTATTTTATCTAACCAAGTTATAGAAATAGTACATGATCATTGGCAGTGACTGAAACCTGGAGTCAGCCTGTGTGTGCTGAAATGCTTCACAGCTGTGAGATATGGGGAAAGGCATTTCACATCTCTAAAGCCTTTATGTGTATAGCAGGGATAATATCAGGACCCCCCTTTCATGCTTCTTTTGATGATGAAATGAGATGACACTTGGAAAGTGTTTGGAATGGGACTGGCAGATAGTAAGGACTCTATAAACATTAGCTATTGGAGAAAATTTGGAAAAGGCAGCAAGAAGAATAAATTTAAAATATGTAAAACACAGGAAACAAGTATCATTAATATTTTGATGTATTTCCTTTTGGAGTTCATGTTTTTTAAAAAGGATATTTGTGAATTCAAACTTTGAGAGACTAGCATCCCTCATACTTAGGAAATTTTCTTTAGGGAGAAAATGGAAAATAGATCAGTTCAAATGAAAACAATTTATGTGCTGCAGTAGGCAGTTTTTAAAGAATAAAAATCCAGAAGATTCATTGGGATTGAAGAATACTTTTAATAAATGCATCAAAAGGATGGTTTTGAATATCTGCCATATTGCAACATTTCAAAAGTTTAATAGCCATTGGGAACGAGGATGTGGGACAAAGGATGAATTTAAACCCTGCTTTTGAAAGTGAAAACTGTTATCATATTTTGGAAGAGCTGCATAGCTATGCCATTTTCTTATGTTTTTAATATACCAACTCTTAACCCGGAAATACTATGCTTGAATGTTTTCAAAGGTGGGCATGACCAAAAATGTTCATAAGTGCATTCTTAGCAATAGCAAAAGTTTAGAAAAATCCTAAGTGTCTATTAAAGAGGGTGTGGTAATCTAAACAATGGTAGTTTCCTACTATGGAATACTATGCAGGCATTACAAATAGTGAAATACATCTATATATGATGACTTCATAAATATCTTAGCGTATATTTTATTTATTTATTTATTTTATGG
>NW_004955480.1:6077413-6113675 GCF_000276665.1 Chinchilla lanigera | reverse complement strand
GTAAGGTCGTGAGTTCGGTTCCCGGCACCGGAGAAAAACCAAAAAAAAAAAAAAAAAAATCAAGGGACAAAGAGTGAGTGCAAAATGATACATGTATTACATGGCATTTATATTAAAAATAAAAGCAAATTCTAAACTTCTATGTGTGAACAATGTGAAATTGAATAGAAAACAAATCTGAAAAGATGTATAGTAACCAATAGTGCTTGCCCAGCCAGGGAGGGGTGGAAGTGGTGAATGAAGACTTAAAGAGGGGTTCATGCATCTTTATTATGGGGATTATTTATAAGGAGAAGGCAGTCATGTATTTTTAAAGTCTTTAACTGAACAGGCTAAAAAGTTATAAAAAACTGGGTGCAAGTGTAGGGGAAATGGCACTTTAGATTGTGTTAGGATATGTTTTCGTAAAAGTGTCTAATTTTGTAAAAGTTTTGGAAGAAACATAAGTCTTATATGAATGAAAAGAAAAACATCTTACTATAAGACAGTGTTTATTGTCTTGATTCAGGAGTTTACCCTATTTTTATGGAGAAACTATTGTGGTGTTATTAAAAAGATTGGAATTTGTAGAGTAGGGATAATTTTCAAGATTTTAATAACAGATATTGGAGGTGGAGCATTTGTGAGTTTTTCTTGGGAAATCAGTATAAGGCTGTTGAGCACTTCATAACAAAGCTCTTGCCTTGCTCATCTGCTCTGTTAATTTCTTTCAAGAGTTTTTAAGAATCCACGAGACCAGTGGTTCTCCAAGGGGGGCCCTCCAGCATTTGTATTACCTGGACTCAGGTTAGAAATGCAAATTCTCTGCATCTTAATAAACACTTTGAGGGAAGGAGCCACTCACTTCATTGCTGGACCCTACCACAGGGACCTAGGATGCTATATTTATTCAAAGAATGAGCAAGGCTGGGAGGTGGAGGAGGAAAGTACATAGCAAGAGAGGAATCAGTAGCTTTTAGAGGCCAATATAGAGGAAATAACCTAGCACGTCCTATTTTGGAAGATTAAACAAACAGCAGGCCACTAAGATACCTTTTTTTGAAATGAGAAGTCTGTAGGGCAGGAGAAAACAAATATATGTGAGGTATTTAGAGTCTCACTAAGTGCTGATTTTCTTATACAGAGCATAAAAAAATTGGAGTTTTCTGATGGGCTGAGTCCTAATGGCTCCTTCTTTGACCTATTCAATGAATTATAGATTTTTAGATTAGTATGTATTTCTTCTAGGAAGCCAATAAAGGTTAAATAATGGTTAAATAAAATTATCATGATCTTTTAAAATACCAATCTCACTATGTCATTTTCCTGCTTAATGTCTTCTGGAGCTGTATGCCTACTTCCACTGTGATTTTGAGCATTAGCATTTAAAGATTAAAAACTTTCACTCAATTATTCATTTGCTCATTTACTTTTTCACAAATATATATATTGAGCATTTACCATATGCCAGGCAAATAATATTTTTTCTAGATGGGAATAATAGCCCTTCAAGTGCTGAATTTAAAAAATGTAAATGATATGTAATAAAATCCTCCTTTGCCTCAAGTGAAATCACTCACTCATATAATGTCTTATTATGTACTGAAGATTTGGTGGTTATTTAATAAATTTCAATCACAAGGTCAAATGGGATAGCTGATGCTTGCAGAGTTGGTTTCCTGTATCAAAGTATCTGGTTTTTCTATCCACAAGGATCAAATAAATGGAGATTTCCCAGATATCTACTTCATTTTGTGTTGAGTGCACACAACCAGACCTGGGCAATAAAGCTGAATTTTAAGAGACAGGATGATTTCAAAGTCAGAAAGAAGAGTTAAGAGTATGAACTCTCTGTCATATGGAAGAGCACTTCTATACTAGGACCATAGGGGACTGGAATGACAGGCGAGGAGGAACAACAATCTTAGTCTTGGGTACAAGGAGTTCTCTGGAAGTGGCACGGAGGACACTTACAAAATGGTTAGCCTTTGGGAAAATGTCCTTAATAAAAGTTCTTTCGTGTGCTGTTCAAACCTGCAGATTCAGAGTGAAATGGGGTAAATAGAACAAAGTGAGTCTCCTGTGATCTCAGACATGACATTTTAAATTGAGCTATCTTTTTTTTTTTGTTTTTTCTCCGGTACCGGGAACCGAACTCACGACCTTGCGCTTGCCAGGCAGGTGCTTTTGCCGCTGAGCTAAATCCCCAGTCCCTGACATTTTAAATTGTAACCCACAGCCAGCGACTGGAAACCTGACCTTGGGTTTTACCAGGGATAAAGAATTCAACTATTTTAGTTTTTCAAGGACTAGGGATTGAACTTAGTACCAATAAGCTATGTCTCCAGACCTTTTAAAATTTTTATTTTAAGACAGGGTCTTGCTAAATTAACCAAGTTGAACTTGAACTTGCTGTCTTTCTGCCTTGGGAGACTAAGTGTTAATGACCCTTCATCAACATTTTTTGAAGTGAACAGATGAGTCAGAAATCCCAGATTGTTCCTTCCTAGTCTGCTGATCTCCTCCAGCAGTAGGTCTGTGTCCAGATCAGCTTGGCACCCCGGGCCCCGGCCCAGAACCAACTCAGTGAGGGTCGCTGAAAGTTGTTGATGTCTGCACCTCTTATTTCTTCATTGCACTTCAGATGTAGGCACCTCCTGAGTAAATTCTTTCTATACTTGGAAAGACCAACACTACTTGGAAGAAAAGCTTTAGTTTTTGCAGATATTTTTATCTTGCAATTGCACCTTTACAGTTTTCATAACAATACCTGACCATCATCACAATGAAGCTGAAAAAGTTGTAACAGATTTCTAAAACTACAGCAGCTTCTGATTTATTTATTAATCTTAACCTTTATTAGAGTCATCAAAGGTTAGTTTTTATAACTTTTGAGAAAAACTGGATAATCCCAGACTAGTTCATATAATCTCCCTCACTGACTGTTTTGGTCCAGTTGGGCTCCCATAACAACATACCATGAGCTTGGTGGCTTATAAACAACAGAGCACTATTTATCACAGTCTTGGAGGTTGGAAATCCAAAAACAAGGTGTCAGTGGTTTTAGAATTTGGTGAGAGCTTGCTTTCTGTCTTATAAAAGGAACTTTCTTATTGTGTCTTCACATGATGGAAGAAATAAGCAATCCTCGGGCCTCCTTTATGAGGCACCAAATCCCATTCCTGGGGGCTGTTTATGTCCTTGTCACCTCCCCAAATCCTACTTCCCAATATCATGACATTGGGTTTCAACATAAGAGTTTTAGTGGGGACGCAAACAGTCAGACCATAGCAAATCTCTCCCTAAACATCCTGGTGTTTGGGAAGTAGATGAAAGGAGAAAATATGAAGAAGTAAACATTTCCAGAATTACACAGGAAGACACAGACACCTAAAGAAAATATCAAATACAAGTCAGACCCTCTATTCTCTCTCTCTCTCTCTCTCTCTCTCTCTCTCTCTCTCAACATTAAGGTTGGGGAACCTGGCTTCTGCTCCTTGAAGGGACTTGTGTTAAGTAATTAGAAAGGTGGTCTTTATCTTTTCCAACCCCAGCTAGGCTCTTCTCCTCATAAAAGAGACCACACTAAGAAGGCACAAGGCTACAGAAAGAGCTTACACTTCCTACAACACACCCTACCTGTGCTGCCTCAGTGGAGGTAAGCTAAAAAAGTTGCCTGCTTCTTCTCCCACCTTTCCTGTAAAGGACCTTGAAGATTCAGCTCGCATTTCACCTACCTTGAGGATGTCACTGCCCTGGGCAGAATTTCCCTTCTGGGCACACTGTATTGTAATTATACCTCTTCACACCTAGCTTACAAGTCTAGAGCGCAGCACTTTCTGATTTGCTGCTGTATCTCCAGTGGTAAGCAAAGGTGTGACCTATAAAAAAGTGTCCAATAAATTGAATGAATAAACTAGTTGAATCATCTGCATTAGAAACTCCAAGGTCAAAGGGAAACATATGAAATGTTAAGCTCTTGGCATTTTACCTGAGATATGTTTGAGTCCAACAGCTTAATGGAAGTCATACCAGTTTAAAAAGCGCCATGAAAGAAAGGACTATTGAAAGAGATTGTAACATACTGTTTGCAGAGGAGACACTGCTTCTGGCCATTGCCTAGAACTCTTGACTGAGTTGGGTGAGAAAGAAATCGAATGACAGCTTTGTACAGTGTTTTAGTTTTTGCATCATTTCTATAGATTATTTAATTTGATACTCATAAAAGCACTGTGAAGTAGGCAGGCACCAACATTCATTCTGATTTTAGAGATGTGAAAAGTGAGGATCAGAGATGGTAAATGACTTGGTGAGCTAACAGGGCCCAGTGCTTTTATCATTTAATCTTGGCTCTGAGAAGATGATCTCTGCCATCTTGGTCTGCCTGAGTAGAGCCAATGTGTAACTCCTATGGGACCGGAAAATCAGGACAATGTTTATCAAGTGGCCATTTGGTAACAGATTCTGGGTTCAGCGCTGTTTGTATGTTGATCCATTTAATACTCATAAAATGCATTATTATCATCCCCATTTTATATATATGTGGAAACCAAGGCACAGAGAAATTGTCTTGTCCATGTTCACACAGCTGCTAAATAGTGGTGCCAAATGTAGAGTCCAGGCTTTGACCTTAGAGAACATATTCTTAATTGTCCTAATCTACATTCTTGCAAGAATGTAAATTCTGAAATGAGACTACCAAAGTAGATTACTGGGTGCCACTCCTGCTAACTAGCCAAGAAATGTAAGTTTTCAAGTCTCAGTTTTTTGATTTACGAAGTAAAATTAAAAATAAAACTAGGAATAAAAGAATGAAATAGACCACAATGCCTGGCACACAGTAAGTTTATAACAAATGTTGGTGTTTATTTTGGCAGTAGATATTTTGTTGTCTGTCATTAGATGACTTAATAGTAGACAATGACAGGATGACATTCCTGAAAGCTTGAGGGCTTGCTTAATGAAATCAGAATAGAACAGATGAGAAAAGAATCAAGTAATTCACCCTTAAGGAGTAGAATTACTTCCAGGTATTCACTACCCGATTATAACTTTAATGATAGAATGCCCCAGAATGAGAAGAGTGGTGTTTAGTGTGGAAATGCCTGCATACACAAACAAAATTACACATATTGCATGCATACATAATTGGTTTATATAGGCAACATTTGAGTGTGTGCAGCAAACATTGTCCTGGGAAGTGCGTGACTGAACTGCCATCTCCTACCTGGTGCTTAGCATATCAGTTAGTGATTAAGTGTGGCACATAAAATGAAAATCTGACTTCTGAGTCTTAACAAATGGGGGTACTGTTTTCCCTCATGAGAAGTGTAGTGATAGACTGGGGCTACCAGTAATCCTGCCTCTTTCCATGTTTCTACTCTGCCATCCTTGGCTGCCGTCCATAATTTTTTTTTCATTTTAACAAGACAGTTCTTTTTTATCTGGCCTCTTGTCCACTTTCAGGTAGGAAGAAAAAGGGACAAGAAAGAAGGTATGGCCTCTGTATTGGGGGAAGAAAAAAGTTTCTAAAACTTCCAAGTGAACTTCTGCTTCCATGTCATTAATTTACCGACACTGTGTCACTAGGGATAATCAAAAAGGAAAAAAACAAAAAAGAAAAAACGAAAGGGAAATAGCTGTGGTGTATGCAATCATGCAGATTTTTGTACCCCTGGATCTTCTGTGCAGTCTTCTCCATCTTTTCTGCCCCTGGAAGCTGAGCTGTATTTATTGCATCATCAAGTTCCTGAGACTTTGGCTTCCAGGAGGGGTTGGGTAATAGGAGCTCTGACAAGATCCTAGAGAAAATGAAAAGTGGAAGGACAGAGAATATTTCTTCCTTGTTCCCTTCTTGCAGTACTTCTCAGAGGTGACTCTGTTCTTGTTTGAAGATCTTCTTCTCAAACACTTTCAAGATATCTATAAGTAATACAACAACCGTGGTTAATTTCCTATGACTTTGTCTGTAACTCTGTTTTGTTTGTACTGTTCTTATGCTATTTTGTAAATGGATGTCTGTCTGTGAATATGTTTTCCTTCTTTTTTTTTTAAATAAAAAAAGATTTTCTCAAGATAGCCCTTTATATCAATCTTTTTTTCTGTATTTCAGTGTTTACTTTCTCCCTTGTATCTTGAGGCATATGGGGTAGTGATCATGATTTTTTTCTACCCCATTCCCCACTGCTGTAAACAGTCCTTTTATTAAACCTTCCTTCAGTCATCCTAAGGTGTACATGTGGCATCAGTTTTCTGATGGAACTTTGACACATAAAGGACTTGTCAGTGTCTGCCGTACAGGGCGTAGTCTTAGGGTAGATATGGATGTCTTAAATAGTAATGGTAATAGGATACAAAATGACCATACAAAAATCAACAGCTTCCCTATATACCAATAATGAACCTTTCAAGAAAGAAGTCAGGAAAATAGTTTTATTGACAATTCATGCAAACAAAACTAAACAACAATGACAACAGACTCCTAGGAATGAACCTAACCAAGAAGATTAAAGACTTCTGTAATAAAACGTATAGAACACCAAAGAAAGAATTAAAGGTGATATTAAAAAGTGGAATGACTATCCTTATTCATGGATTAGTAGAACTAAAATTGTTAAAATGTCTTTATTACCAAAAGTATTCTACAGATTCAATGTTATCTCCATTGAAATACTAACAACATTCTTCAAAGACCTGGAATAAATAATTTTAAAGTTTATGTGGAAGTGCAAAATACCCAGGTTGCAAAACAACCCTGAACAAATCAATAATGCAGGAGGCATCACAATACCCAATTTCAAATTATACTACAAAGCCATAGTGACAAAGCAACATGGTACTAGCATAGAACCAGACATCTAGATCAATGGAATTGAACAAAACCCACAAAAAACAAATCCAAGCACCTACAGTTATCTCATTTTTGGGAAAGGGGCCAAAGACACACAGAATAGAGAGAAAAATGGCACTTCTACACTACTAGTGTTAAATGAGTACTACAACCACTGTGGAAATAAGTATGAGGAATCATAAAAAAAACAAAATTATGAAGAGAGTAGAAAAATATAGTGAATGTTTAAGTTAAAAAGAATTTATTGGAGTAAAAGACCCATTGCCATTATCCCTCTCAAAACACTCCCTTTCACCTTGAATACACTTATCCCATCCTTTTTTCTCCTTTCTGAAGACGTCCTGTAAGTTCTCCTTCATCGATGTCTTTAGTTGCTCTGTTGTAGCTGCCTTTGTGTTCTGAATCCATTCTAAACATCTACTTTTCATGGTCATTCTGACTTAAGGGGAGAGACAGAAGTAGCATGGTGTCAATCTATGAAAAAGGTGGATGTGGGCACACCATGATGTTTTTACAAGTCTGCCTTTACCTTGGACGAAACTCAGTGCTACATTCACTATATTTTTGATCATACTTTGCAAAGACATTCACGAAAGTTTATCGATAGAGCCTAGTATTCTACATTTAGGATAATGTCATCTACAGAGAAAATTTTATTTTTTCCTTTTTTGTTTGAATGTCTTTTGTTTCTTTTTCTTGCCTGATTGCTTCTGAGAGTATTTCTGATACAGTGTAGAGTAGCAGTGGTAAGAGTGGTCATCCTTGTCTTATACCAGATCTTGAAGAGAAAACGTTGTTTCTCTTCATGAATTATAATATTAACCCTAGGCTTTTCATAAATATACTTTATTATGTTGAGAAAATTTTCTTTTATATATAAATTGTCAAGAGATTTGCTGAGTTTTTTGACCAGCAGAACTTAGGACCATACTCTTGTCTGTGACTGTGTCACTTAATAATATTACTAAGAAACGTTCTGTCTGGGCAACATGGAATTCATTTCTGTGCTTTGCTTGAAGGCCAGTTCAAACTGACAATGAAGCCCCAGTTCTTGGCAGTCTGGACTCTGGAGACTAGAGGATGCACACATCTCCAGCAGGTCAGAAGTAGGACACCCAGGGCAAACCCAGGTTTACAGGACCAGGCAGAGGCTATTGGGCTTGTCAGACTACAGGCAGAGGTCTATCTCAGTTCAGATGAGTCAAGGACGTATCAAACAGTGTAGATAAACTGCATCCAGACTACAAGAAATCAAAGCCTAAGAGAAATACCTGTCAGAAAGGGGACAATAATGTTCAATCTTGACTACTTGCTCTGAATAATCTAATTCTTTTTTTGTTTTATGTATTAGTATAACAGCAGATAAAGCTTGAAGATGTGTGATTGTAGCCAGAGGAAGAAACAGAATTAAGAAGGTATAGTTAAGGTCTAGTAAAGACAGACAGACAGCTAGATAGATAGATAGATAGATAGATAGAGAGATTGAGATTTTCACAGTTTCTCCCATTAAGACTTTGGGTAGTAAAAATTGTGTTTTGACAGAACCTAGAAAGATTTTCTTCCTGCTGTACTATTTAGTTCACATAGTAAAAAAACTGAAAGTAATTCCAAGAGGCTCATCAAGAATCCACAGAATAAATAGTATTGTACTTCTACTCTTTAATCTGGTTCTCATTATACATTGTTTTTAACTTAATAATACCTTCTGACTTTTTAGCGCATTACAGTTTTCAAAATGTTTTTACTAGGATAATTTAGTTTAATCTTTATAACAACACTGTGAAATAGTTATTATCACTTTGTTGTAAATTCTATTTAGCTCAATTTCACTACGTATTTCTTGAGCACCTCCTATGTGCCTAGCACTCTTCTAGCTTCTGAAGTTTAACCTCATATAAACAAATACCATCCGACTGAGAATAAATACTGGTTACTTATCCAGAGTTGGCAGTGGAAAGGGATCAGCTGCTATCACTCATGCTTGGGAGAACTCAAGGCAAGCAGAGGAGTAGGAAAGCTTCAGAGTAAAAATGAAGTCTTAGCTGTGCCTGTTGAAAGTTGTCATGGGGATGGTGAGGCGAGGCTCACTAGTAGTGGGGCACTTTATGTCATTGGTTAAAGGACCATTATTGGCTTTCTCTGGCTAGTCCTAAGCTGGAAGTAGGAGTAGAATTTAGGAGAGCTATTATTTATTGATCAAAGCTTAGTTCCTTTGGGTAGATTGCTACAGAACTTATGGTTCATTTCTTAGACTGATTGCTGCGTGTGTTGTGAGTCAGGGTTCTATATTTATAGGTGATCTGGCTATTGTCTATATACCCAGCCATTCAGTAGTCTGGATGACCAAAGTGTGTTGACACTACTGGGCCAAAGAGTAAGGAGCATCTCTGAGGTGAAGAAATTGAGGCAAAGAAGTTTGCCAACTTGCCTAGAGTCATGAAGCCAGCCAGTGGAAAACTCTGGTTAATCCAAGTTTTCCACTCTGTTCAGGTCTCCTGGGTTCAGCTTTAGGAGTACATAATTCCATTCGGGGAGAATATGTAAGAGTTCTCTCTCTCTCTCTTTTTAATAGGAATGCATTTCTGAGCAGGAATAAAAATTTCTTTCATCTTGTGTCTGTATAATTGCAGCTGATGATCAGTGAGATTTTTTCTTGTTTGCACTAACATTTTGCCAAAAAGTATGACACAATTGCATAGACCCACAAAGACCAGGATCAGGTCTCCAACTTTTCAACCATAGGTCTTCTTTGGGTCTAGGCAACTGTTTTCTATTCTTTCTGGGTTTATATTTATTGTTTTCTCACTTCTTATATGCACTCTCAATTCTCTTTTGGTTTTACCATCTTCCCATCTTATTCTACACCCACTTCCAGTAGCCATCCTTGGGAAGTTTGACAACTGTGCTAACCACCCTTCTATATTGTAGCTTTATATATTCTATCTTTATTATTTTTTGACTAGACAAAAGTTTCTAGGCAGTGACTAGGTGTAAGGTATTTTCTATTGTGAGGAGTATGGAGGTAGAAATATAAAAGTCCCTGTCTTCACATTCGTACTGTATTGGGAAGCAGACAGGGCATAGATAAATACAATAAAGGAACACAAGTCAAAGGTAAGATCTGGTTCAGTGGCTTTGGGTAGAATGGTCAAGGACAACATCTCCATGAAGGTGATCTTTAAGCAGATGCTTGAATGAAAGGCAGGAGTGAGTCAAGGGAAGCTTTAGAGTCTCATCATTCCAGGTAGAAGGACAGCAATTGCAGTGACTTAGAGATAAGTAAAATCTCGATTTATTTAAGGAATAACAAAGATGCTTATTAGTCTAGAGTGAGTTAGTAAGGGAGCTTGTGAATCTACTTGTTTAACAAGTAAATTTTTAACCTGAGAAAAAAATGTTAGTAAAAAGCAGAAGGAGAATATTTGTTTGCTGATTCCACTGGTTAAAGGAAGCACACACAACAGGTGTCTGCTATTTTTTAATATCAAGGATGTATGTAGCTCTCCAGCTTACTGTTGCTTTTCAATCAGGAATGTTACGATATGTAAAACAAAACCTTTGAGAAGAGTCCTCTTTCATTGTTTTGTTTTGTTGTGTTTTTTATGTACATATCCTTGGCCTTGACCTGAATTCATGTAATACTCATGAAATTGAAATTTTGTATTCAACAGAGAAAGGGCAAGAGACAGGAGAAGGTACATAGAATATAGGAGGTGCAAGCAGATCACCTCCCCAGCACCACTTCCTTCTAACAGTTATATTTGTTTGTCATCAGAGAAATGCTCTTAACTCCACACCAACTGTATAGTTTGAAGAGCCACCATCTGCTTTTTAGGAAGTTTTTCACCCTCAACCCTAAACACCATGCTTGCTCCTCAGCACAGTTGGTGATCATATGACAGACATTTGATTTAATCCTAAATTGGCCAAATGTAGTGTTATGATTTGTGTCTGGATGTCCCCCCAGAGCCTCATGCAGTCATGGGGTAGACTAATAGAGTTTAAGATTGATCCATGATCCAATGCTGGGATTATGGGTGTGAACGCTACACCTGCCCACTCTGGGGTGAATAGTTTGCAAATGTAAGGGATGGAAAGAGGCTGCCTGCTGCCCCTCCTCTCTTTTTGCTGTTGCTGCTTTTGCTGTGTTTCACTGCCATGAACTGTTGCCCTCTGCCATGTGCCATGCTGCCTTGGAGCCAGGTGAGCATGGACTGAAACCTCCACAAATAGTGAGCTAAATATACATTTCCTTCCTTAATTTGGGGCATTGGGTATTTTGTCTCCACAAAGAGAGAGAAAAGTAACTAAGACATATAGAATCTTTATAGCTGATTTCTGGACTCTAACTTGAAAATATCTGTACCATCTTGGATGGCCAAACCCATAAATGAGTAGGGTGTTGAGATCTGTTAGTAGTCATGTTTTTTGTTTTGTGGTGACAATCACTAGATAGAAGAAGACGCACTAACATAATGGTAAAGTAAGTGTGAGGCATTTTATCTGTGGTTTTAGTAATCTCCAGAGACCAGCAATGTTTTTACCCTTGTCTTAGCTATCTCTGTCTTCAAATATATTTCCCTTTTGAATTTAGGTTGTTACTTACAATCTAAAGAGTTCTAATAAATGTAAACTACTTTAAAAAAGAAACCATTTTGAAGAGTGTGATAGTACATGCCTATAACCCAGCACTCTGGGAGGCTGAGGAGGGAAGATTGCAAATTTAAGCCAAGCCTGGGCCACTTAGTGAGACTCTGTCTGAAAAAAAAAAGAAGATGAGAATATAGCTCAGTGCAAATGTCTTAGGTTGAACCCCCAATACTGAAAAAAAAAAAAAAAAAAGGAGCATTTTGGGTTTAGGTGCATTGTTTTTTACTTTCAAATTTGTGGTTATAAGTAATTTGTAAGTATAAGAAGTAATCCTTGGAGTTAAGCAGAATAGCGCTTTTTGAACTTTAATGTGCAAACATATCACGAGGACACCCTGAGAAAGTACACATTCTGATTCAGTAGGTCAGGCTGTGTCCAGATAGTCTGCATTTTAAGCTGTCTCCCAGAGAATGCTGATGCTATAGATTTGTAGAATGCAATTTAAGAAATGAGATAGACAGCATTTTAAAGCACGCAGAGCACAGAGCAGATGGTCAGAAAAGTCCACTGTTAAATACACACCTATGAGAAAAAATCTTCAAATTCTTAGTGACCTAATGTCTTACTTTCTGTGGGATGAAATACCTGACACTCATAACTGAAGGAGGAGATGTTTATTTTTGTTCACAGTTTCACAGAACAGTGATTTCTTGGCTCCAAGGAAGAAATGACATGATGGGAGGGAATGGTGGAAGAGAGCTGCTCAGCCCATGGCAGCCAGGAAGCAGAGAGAGAGAGAGAGAGAGAAAGAGAGAGAAGGGAGGAGCTGGAAAGGGAGCTAACATTCTCCAAAGGCACATCCCAGTGGCGCACCTCCTCCACCTGGGCTGACCTCCTCACAGCACGTACAGCTATGAAATCATCTATGATTTAACCTATGGGTTAAATCATAGGGCCTCCAGGATCCAATCACCTTCCAAAAGCTTCACCTCTGAACCCAGGAATTTTGCTGGATGTTTTAGATCCCAGCCATAATACCTATCTTTTTAAGACATTTTATTCTTGTTTTGTTTTTTTTGGGGGGGTGGTTTCTGGTACCAGGAATTGAACTCATGACCTTGCTCTTGCCAGGCAGGTGCTGTGCCACTGAGCTAAATCCCCAGCCCCCATAATACCTATTGAGGTTGGATAATTAAATGATGCCTTTAACCGGGAAAACAGTTTTTTTTTGTTTTGTTTTGTTTTTTTGTTTTTTTGTTTTTCTCCGGTACCGGGAACCGAACTCACGACCTTGCGCTTGCCAGGCAGGCGCTTTTTGCCGCTGAGCTAAATCCCCAGCCCCCCCGGGAAAGCAGTTTAACACAGGAATTCTGAGGTTTACTCACTGGGAAAGCACATTTTTAATTTCCTTAAAAGATTTGACAAGATGAATAACACATTGAAAAAAATTTTTTGACAGTCTGAGAATAACTTTTACAGAGACCGCATAGTGTGACGGACAGAATGATCATCTTGGAACCACACAGCTGGGGATTGGAAACATACTCTGTTACTTTCCAACTGTGTGGATCAAGAAAGTTCTAGTTCTCTCACATGCACACGAGGGGTAACTTTGTTTTGTTTTGCTTTTTCCTTGTTTTAAGACTCATTATTTAGTTCAGGCTGGCCTTAGACTGACTATGTAGCCCACGTTGGTCTCCAACTCACAGCAATCCTCCTGCCTCAGCCACCCAAGTGCTGGGATTACAGGCATGAACCACCATGCCTGGCTAGCCTATGGATAATTTTATGGTCAAATGTGCAAACATTAAATTTTTTCTGTACAATTGAACTGAGTTTATCTGATAAACCTCCTTCTTTCCTGAGTATACAATCTTATTAACTGAGATAAATTCAAATATCTTTCCCTTAGATTTTTTGAATAAAAGTCCCTCAATTCCTCCCCACTTCTTGTTATATTACTTCATATATATGGTCCACCTGCTGGCAGAAGTCATCTTTACTTTTCACCCTTAATCTTTCTCATTTCTGCGATGACATGTGGTGCTACAAATCTTGTACATTTGTTCATTGTCAATCTCTTTCCAGTAAGTATCTGGCGCTAAAAGATCTACTGTCTTCTGTGCTTCTGGTTCCTAAATTCTTGTATCCTTGGTCCTTACTGGCTCTGTAGGACACTCAGAAAATTTCAAGTTTTCCAAGAATGTATTTTATCCACATTTTATGCAGTTATTTAATGAACACCAAGTGTTCGCTATGTAATGAGTGCTGTGCTGGCCACTACAACTAGTACTCCTACTGTAGTACTTAGCTCAGTAGATGTTCAATAAAATTTTGTTAAACAACAGAGATATTTGTTAATAGGAAAAACTTTCAAAGAAAGAATGGAAATATTTGGGAAAATATGCCCAAAATAACAATGGCCATTTATGAGAAAATGTATAAAAGTTTTAGAATAATATCTCATCTTTCTAAGAGCAAGGGAAAAATGTCCTGTGGTGTCATAACAGGGCATTGAAGATGGGAATTTAAAATATATTTATGCTCTAAAGATGCCAAGCTTTAGATACGAGTGAAGTGTTCTACACTGTTCAACTGTAGTATCTTTGAATTATTGGATCTTAGATTTACCTAAACCTTAACTTACTTTTTAAGATGTCACTAATTCCAATTTCTGATTATTCAGGTATGTGGTAGTCTTTTACTATAGCTCCTTTCTTCCCCCTTTTCCTTTATCTGGGCTGCTTCTGTTCCAGTGTATGCATTTAGTAACTTAGTGGAAGCTTTGGTGATAGACAGCAAGTGGAAGATCATCATGGGACATATCTACAAACATGGAACATTCTGTACTGTTCTGATGGTACTATCTCATATATTCTTGAGTCTTGGAGGCTTTTGGAAAAGGGAGAATTGGTGCTATTTGTTTTCAGTGTGGTTTCTCAACTCTAGTGTAGCTACTAGATATTGGAGCAGGTTATAAGTTAAGAGTAGGGCTGGTCCACCAGACATAAGAATGTAGGATTGATCAAACAATCCAAGACAGTAACAAGTAATAAAAAAAATTGGAAATGGTGCAGAGCTTCACCATTGAGGTCATGTATCATTTTTGTTATTCTTTTTGTTGTTTTGATTTTGTCTTCATCGTTGTTTTGTTAGTTTTTTTTTAATTTTTAAAATTAAAAAAAATTAAAGCTTAAAAACAAAGTAGGACTGGAACTGGAAATGGTTTGTAGCTTCCTTCTGCTCAGGAAATGTATAACGCTGCGTGACATTTTATCCTCTTTCCCTGGATCTTGGCTCTGGCTGGACCGGGTCAAAAGGATATTTGTAAGGCAGCTCTTGTTCCTTTGACTCTCCTTTTCCCCACAGGCTTTTAAAAAATTTAGTGGCTTCTTATTGACAGAAAAAAATAATTTTACAAAACATTTGTCCTTCTCTATTCTCTAGCTGCTGTTATACTTTTTTCTTTGAGTCTACCAAGGCATTATCTTTTTTAGAGTTCAAATTCCATTTTCTTTTTCTGATGATAACATTCAGCTTTCAAAGCTATTTTTTCATCTTTGAATTAGAAAAAAATAAAAAACAACACCCACACAGCCTATTAAGAGACTCTCCTGGCCCTTAGCTGTATTTACCTTCCCTGAAAAAGTTTTGAATCCACAGGGCAACAGGAATATTAGGGGAAGAGATACCTAATTTATCCTCCTAGAAGTTTACACCTTCTCATGCAAATTTGGTAAATGGTCATGAGAGAAATTCTTCTCTCCCCAGGATTACATTTACAGCCAGACATGGGACAGGGCTGACTTTCCAAGGAGGGTCTTTGGTGCCACATGGGCTCTTAAAAATGGACCATAAAATATGGGAGGGAAAGGAAAAAGATTACAAGTACAAGTGGACAGTCTAATTTGACTAATTGAGAGGTTATCTGAAACACTTATATTTTGATATTAGCACAGTTATGTATGTATAAGTACAATCAAATATTCTTCAAATTTCAATGTAGCATCCATGATTAAAATACCAGGCTGGTAGAGGACTAAGTATGTCCCAAGGACCCCCAAGGGTCCTTGTTTGTGTTTTTTGGTCTTTAGGTGATATAGTGCATTCCTTCCAGAAGCACTGGGTAAGAGTTTGTTTTAAGCTGCTTGGCTGTGTATTAAGTCTTAATTTTCCCTTCTGTCTTGAATGAAACCCTCAATCTTTATCAAATGGCTAAAGCCCAATCTGCCTAAAAGAAAGAGCTGGCTGTGCTACAAGCATTCATGTTTCCATCCTCCTAAGTCCCATCTGTGCCCTGGATGTCACCTGGAGAGATGATTTTTGGAAGAGCAAAGCAGGGGCAAGCCAAGGACAAAACACTGATGAGTCAAGCAGGAGCCGTCAGCAGGGGACAAGCCCTCTTCCTTGTTTTCTAGTGTTGTCCTCCATGATGGCGAGGGGATGTTTATTTTGACTTTCCTTTTCTGTGCTTTCAAAGGCTTTTTTTTTGCCAGAGATTGCAAAAGTTACCTAAGACCTTGTCGAAACTGCATAGTTGTCTATCTCTAAACCCTTTGGAGGTAGGATCCTCAGACATTTGCTTCACTCCCCAGGATTACATTTACAAGTTTAAGGTTATTTCTAATGAGCCATGGCTGAGAAGAAATAGAAAAAAACACATTTTTCACAGAGCTCCCCTCCCTCTCCCCAACATACACACGGGCATACATGCTGCAAATGGGAAAAATGTTTGAAATAGAGGCAGACTGTAATTACTCAGGTTGGACTAGGGCCAGGATATTGGTCATTGGATTTTCTCTCTTCCCACCCGTTTCTTTTCTTCTCCCTTCTGTCATCTTTCCCCAACCATCAGGTGGGTGGGTGGGTTGCTGGCTGGCTGCTGGTTGGCAAGCAGAAATAGTTTGGGAGCAAGTGTTCTTGGGGTATGTTCACTGAAGGATGAACCAGAGCAACAAAGAACAATTTCTCTCTCAACATTCAGCCAATTTACATCCAAGGAGAGCAGGTGGAGACAGGCAATGCGTAAAGGATTGCAGACACACAGCTTACATCTGAGTAAGTGATAGTGAGACTTTCCAAAGTGAAAAGATCGAACGTAGGAATTAAATAATCCTGAAGAAGTATGAGCAGCATGGGAAGTGGTTTACCCAAAGAGCAAAAAAAATAAGAGATTCAGGCATCCATCACTACAGGCAATAGATCACTGTGTTCTGAGGGGCCCGGGAATAAATGTAGATGCTTTTAAAGAGAATGCACTCCTCTATGAAATGGCTAAGAGGGTAATGAAAAGCCATGCAATGGAAAACAGTGGCAGTTGAACAACTTATTTAGACCAGGTTTGTTTAATTAACCAGGCTTTTCCTGTTGCTGAGGTGTCCTGTGTTAGCCCCCTCACACTGTTTCTGCAAGAAAATTGCGCACACAGATGACTTCAGTCATCAGAGATACTCTCAGGAAGTGTTACGATTTGTAATCTGGATTTCCAAGCTGCAGTCTGTTACTGTTCAGACAGTTTAAGAGGATTTGTTCAATAAGCAGATATTTGTCTTGCAACAAGACTGTCTGGGCCACCTACAGAAGAAAGCTAGCTACACGCCTCAGACTTGCTCGTGGAGCACTCTAGCAACTGGCTGTGACAGCCCTAGCAATGCACACGCATCGCCGGTTTCTTTTGGTTGCGTGATTCCTGTGCTCCAACCAAGTGATCTCTTCACCTTCAGCAGTCCCTGTCTGCCCAAATCTGGGCGGTGTATCTTGATTCTCTTGCTCTTGCCAGGATCATCTTTCATTCACCTTAGCCATCTATGGACGTTATTTTTCTTTGAGGCTCCCTTTGTGGAGGCATAGTCTTCAAAACACCTCTTTCTGAGATGACAGGATTTTCCTGATCAGGGTGCAAGGAACTTCAAAGATTATCTGTTAAAAGACAGTGTTTGATATACAGTGCACTGGGAAGGACCCCATGAGTCCTGCTCATTAAGATTTGCTATGAAGGCCCTGTATTAGGCAACTTACAGTCAATATTTCATTTATGTCTCACAACAATCTAATCACAGAAAAGTGAAGAATACGATATTGCTAACTTCCTAGAACTATATGAGGAGTAAGTAATTGATCTGGAATTATAACCAAAGTCTGCCCAACTCCCATGCCTGGTTGTGCACTGCTGCTTTTGTCATTCTGGTTTGGGTAAGTTATTTGCGTTCTGTTGTCTGACCCACATCCGTCTGTGGAAAAGGATTAGAGATTATGCACATTAAACACTCACTACAGTGCCTGTCAATATTAGTTGCTTTCTAAGTGGTAATTAGGTTTTTATTAATACTTGCGCGGCTTTTCTATTCTTTACCAGTCAGTGTTTGGTCTTTGGGTCAGCAGCATCATCTCTGCTTGGCAGTTTGTTAGAAATGGAGAATCTCGGACTGGTCCCAAACTCACTGAATCAGAATCTGCACTTTAACAAGACACTCATGTGCAATTGATATGAGCTTGAAAGGTTTAGATATTCTGGACTGGCTCACGCTTGCATACCCACAGAGAATGGAACTTGCTGCCTACCTTTCTCTCTTATACTTTATTTAGAAATAATACTAGACCGAAATATGTCAGTAGTACAAAGAATCTTGTTTTTTTTTGTTTGTTTGTTTTGTTTTGTTTTTCTCCGGTACCAGGAACTGAACTCACGACCTTGCGCTTGCCAGGCAGGCACTTTGCCACTGAGCTAAATCTCCAGCCCCAAAGAATCTTGTTTAATTACTGTTAAGAAATTATAAACCCTGTGGCAAGTGCGCTTGACACCATAGCATTAATTCCAATTTTCCCCTTTCCATATTTTGTAGTTCTCTTTTCTGATGGTGGAAAAATGTGCCTTTGGAGAGTATCCTCATGAACTGAACAGTTCCTGGTTTGCTCATCTTCCCCTTCTTTATATGATGCCCAGCCCTTACCTGCCAGCTCTTCATTTTACATGGTGGTCTGTTACTTCTTGGGGCAGCTCCCTCTAGCCTTGAACAGCCCTTACCAAGAGAAGTTTCTTTTTCACACTGACCTATAGCTGTCTTCCTGTAGCTCTCTCTCCTCTTTCCTCCTCCTTGGGAATGCAATGGGTAAGTGTGCTCAGACATGGTGTGATGTATTTGGAAGGAGCACGGCCTGGAACATGGAGACATTATTCTATACTTGCTCCCTGTGCCAACTGAACAAATTATGTAATCACCTCTTGCCTCAGTTTCTTCATTTGCAAAACAATAATTGGAAACCAAATAATGCAAGAATATAAATGGCTTAGCAGAGTACCTAGCCCATATTCACGGTAAAGTAATTCAGGCTCTTCTCTACTTCCCTCCTTAATTTTCTCCCTCCCTCTCTCCTTTCCTTTCCCTTCCCTTCCCTTCCCTTCCCTTCCCTTCCCTTCCCCTTCCTTCCTTCCTTTCTCCTTTCCTCCCTCCCTCCCTCTCCATCCCTCCATCCCTCCTTTCCTTGCTTTCTTCCTTTTTCTTTTAGTAAAACATTTCTTAAGCACCTCAGCACCTCATCTACATATCATAACAGTAAACAAAATAGGCAGTGCTCATTTTCTCACAGAGCTTACAAGATAGAAGAGAAAGATATTTTTGCAAGAATTATATAACCAATCAGCTAGAAATTTTATCACATATAAGTGTAGGCCCCCAGGATGCAGAAGTGGTCTACAGAAAGTCATAGTCTAGGGAACAAGAGAAATAACAGACAAGAACAAATAATTAAACATGTAAGATGATATCAGATACTAATAAATGCTCTGAAGAAGCACAAGCAGGGTCCAGAGCTCAGTGTGAGGGGTGAATGGTGTGTGATGGGGCTGGAAAGGTAGCTCCTGCGGGGTCACGTAGAGCCTGGGAGGCCGTGGTAGGGTCTTCTGGGTGAAGCCACAATATATTTAATTGTTTCAGGCTCTTTCTCTGTGTGTGTTATAGAGGGATATTAATATTTGCCACACTGATTTCATGAGGAGCTTTGTGAATATCAATCAAGATAAAAATACAAGAATTTTGTAAAAAGAAGCCTGATTATTGTTTTTACATCCAGGAAGCATTTGATAAAATTGTTGGTGGATGAAGGGTGAGCAAAAGAATAAGTTAACAAATGTGCTGGGGACAGTTTTCTGTACCCTCTTTCTTTGTTATTCCTAGAAGGGAAGAAAAAGAGGCCCGTGGAAAGGGTTACAAATTTGAGATCACAAGAAAAAAAGCTTCTTTAGCCAGAGACATAATGAATTTGTAGAACACATTTTCAGGGGGGCAGGTAGACAGCATTTAAATGGCTTGACAAAAACACTTTAAAATGCAGAAATAAAAAGGTTAACAATTTGAATCTGTCTTGACATTTCTGAGTGTCAGCCCCAAGGGTATTTTCTTCTTTCCTGAGAATCATCATCCTTGATGCATGCTTGAGATCACTATTTCCTGGGGTGGACCACCCTGGAGTGGAGCTGGAAGGTGCATTTCCACTGGGACTCATTATGGGCAGCATCCACACCCACTGTGCAATTATCTCCTCTTCTTTTTACTCTTTCATCCCACGTATGGTGACTGAGATCACATGGCCAATGTACTCTTGAGCTGAAGCCTATCTGACATGTGGCCACAACACACCTGCAACACGGAGCAGGTCCTGTACTCTCTAGACACCTGGCTAGGTCTCCAGGAGTGCAGAAACCAGTGTATCCATTGATTCTGAAGAAGGCAAGAGAAACTTTTCATAATGTTCTTTTCAGGATATCTCCTATTAGCTTTTCTTGACATTCCTTCCATTTTCTTTTGACCTGTTCTGTGTCTTGGGAATGATTCCCAGGGGCAACATCAACATGCATGATGTGTCTTCTAGTTGGGCCACGTAACAGGTCCCTGCTGGAAATGGTAAGACAGAAAGAGGCTACAGTAATTTTACTTTCTTTTTAAAGTTTCTCAGGCTAAGTGTGTTTGGACTGAAGGTCCTGGTCTCTCAGGAAGGGCTTAACCTCAGGGCCTGATTTATGTGGCTTCTTCATCTTGACAGATTCCCAGGATCACACCCTCTGCTTATCTGTTTGGAACCAGGATTGTTGACAGTGGGTTTACTGCAGTCAACTCCAGGTTATTGAACGATCCCCCTGGTTTTTACACACCTTCATTTTTATAAACAGTCTCTTTGTCAAGAAATCTAGTTCAAACTATCCTATTGTCAGCAGCATCCTATCTGTGTAGGACCATGGTTAGTGCAAGTGTGATAGCCACTGGTTGATAAAGCCTGTCCTTGGAGGAAACACAGGGAAGTGAGAACTTTGCCTTCAGATGAGCAGTGTCTGGATGAAGTTTTGTGATATCCAAGTCTGCAACTGTGCACAAGTTTTATGCTTCTTGCCCTTGATCATAAAAATAGGTAATGAATCTCTTTATAAATGCTTGTGACATTGCAAAAATTTCTTAACCTTTCTGGGCCTTGAATTCCTTGTCTGATACAGGAAGTATCTCTAATACCAATGAGGACTTGTGAGGATTTATAGTATCAACTATGTAGAAGCCCTCCATAAAACTTGTCTTTTTAACCCATAAACAAAGATTACATGGCTCATGGCTAGCACAGCCTTCTAAGCCCAGTTCTAAACATCTCCTGACCTGACAGGGGCATTATCACCATGTTTATCTTGGTGACTAAAGTAGTAAGACTCAAGAAGATTAGGTAACTTGTCAAAGATCACACCGCTAAAATGTGTTCAAGTTGGATTTTAAACCTGGGCCACGTGAGTCCTGAGTCTGTTTTCCTCTTCATTATGCTCTTATCAAGGTAGTGAGCCTCAGCTCAGTCAAGCAGGCTTTGGTTATTTGTACCATGTCCCTTTACAATCTGCAAACATATCAGAACCAAAGGGAGTGAGCCTGATCTATTTTTGATCATGACCTCCCTATGACCTTTTTTACCCTTCTTCACCTAGTGCGGCATGTTGGGGTAACCATGAAGAGGTTCAAAGGCTCTGAGATCCATGTTTAGCAAATAAAGGAAACAGGATTGATTCAAAGGAAAGAAAGCAGCACATGTAGTACATGCATCTTGCGGCTTTTCCCACTTTGTACTTCCTTCAGGGATAATTTCCTGTCTCTGCGACAGTATCTCCTCATCAGTGCGGATTCATGAGGTCTGGAAAGTATACTTCTGCACATCTCCTGCCTGGATGAAGTGGGTGCAGTAATTTTGACCTCATATGTGGGGGCAGTCTCCTTATTCCTGTTACACACAGACCCCCCCGCCATCTTGTCCTTTGTTGTAACTACGGTGCAGTTACTTTGCACTTTTCCTTACTTCCAGAGGTGTCTGTCTTTGGTAGTGACCTGAGCTGAATCTATTATACATAACAACGGTGAAGATGCCCTGCTGGCTTATGTTATAGTTCTGCGGCATTTTTCATACTATCTCTTCCCTTCCTAATGCAGTATAATTTATGCACTTTTTGACCACTGCCATGCATTCAGCAAATATCTTTATTGGGCTGCCCCTCACAATGCCTCGCTCTGTTTCCTGTGCAATGGCTATTAATTTAGATTTATCAGTGTATAAGACCATTCTACAGCCTCTGCTCCAAAGTTCATATATGGAAATAGGAATGTAAAAGATTAACATATTGAATTAATAGATAAGATAGTCATTTGTTCTTAAGGTTACCTATTCAATTTTAGAATATGTGGGGCTGTAGCAAGCACAGGCTGCCTATTCAAAAGGCAGCTACACTTTTTGTAAGATAAAATTCTAATTGTGAGCTGAGGAATTCACTAATATTTCTTTGTAATGTATATAACCATGGTATGGCAGTTTGAAATAGTATTATTCCACAAAGCAATTATGTAAGCCTATATTATGAATGGATTAAATAGGCTGCCTATCTTTCTGTCTCTCATACACATACTTATTTTAATTTTAAAATATACTTTAAGAATCAACATATAGTAATTATAGCTATATAGGGGTATGGAGTGACTTTTGAATACATGTGCTCTGATTACATCAGAGTAATTGGCATATTTATCATCCCAGTCATGTATTAGGTCTTTGTGTTGAGAATTTGCAAACACAGAGTAACCGTGAGATCACAGTTCCTCTCTTACTGCTTCAGGTGAAATATGTTTTCCAGAAAAGATTGAGAATCCTTGTGCATCTCTAACAAGATATATCTTATAGCATCTAGATTAGAATAGGTTTCTGAAAGTTTTAATTGTTTCTAATATTAAAACCCTCTCTATTCTTCCTAAGCTTTTAATACAACATTGGGGATTTAATTGGTGTCCATATATATGTCTCTGTGTGATCCATTGTTTATTAAATAAAGACAGTAGCCTGTGATAAAACAGCAGGCTGAAAAACAAAACATGTTTTGCACCAGATATTTTTTTTTCCTGGAAGAGGAAGTCAGGAAATCTCTCTTCAATATATTTTTCATGAAACTGTATATGCAAGAGTACCCTCTGGAGGTGTTTAAGAAATAAACTGCCTCTGAGGAGCTCTTAGAAAGTTGGCTTGAGGTCAACGTTGCCTCTAGGTTGTCCTCATCGGGTAGGAATGGAGGCATGCAAAGATCTGAACAATAAGATGCCGAGAAGCTGAGTATAATGGAGACATATGAATACTGCTGCCCTGGTGTAAAGTGAAAATTGTTTTCTTCCATGCCCAGAATAGTGGCTGGCCTTAGTAGGGATGCAATAAATATTTATTGAATTAATGCAGATAAACCTGAGGAATGTTGAAGTCAGACAAGTGCTGTGATTTCTTAGTCTGTTGATCACAAGATAATTGTGCCAGACGGTTTTTTCTGGAAAAAAGTACATCAGTAGAATGAAAAGCCCAAGATGATCTTTGGATAACCAGTTGGCCATGTGGAGTGTGTGTGTGTGTGTGTGTGTGTGTGTGTGTGTGTGTGGTGTGTAGCACTGACATGCCCTATAGATTACTTTAGGTGGTCAAATTACTCAGTTTCAATACCAGTTAAAACTTGATTAAAATGTGCCAGGATTGGAATCCGTCTTTCCTGTCAGCCGTTGGATTCCTGGTTGTTGCTTATATTATTTGCCATTTTGCCTAGAGAAAAGAAGGGTTAGGTTGTGGGGAAGCTTGTAACAGGTGTAGTGTGTGTTCTCGTTTTTTCTAGTAGCAGATGGTGCTGAAAGACGATCATCTCCGTGGGGCCATCACAGGATAATGCACAGGAATAAGTAAGCGCAGTGATAGGTCTCAGCAAAGACAGCCAGGTCTTGGGGTCAGTCCAGTTTTTTCAAAATGGTACATACACACTGCACGGCCTTATCTATCAGCTCAGAAAGGCCTACTTAAAACTCCAATTCTTTCCTTTTAATTTTCCTCCATTTGAAACCCCCAATCAACCAACTTACTTCTCATTAGAATTATAGGTAGTATATTTAAAAAGATCTAAATAAAGAGAAATTCTTTCTGACAGTTCTTTAGTGTTTTGTACTAAAAGGGAGTAGGTCATTTTCCTTGAAGCCCCCAGCAATTTCTATTTTTATTTTAATGGATTTTATGGGAGCAGGTCTTTGATCTTGCCCTCTTAAAAACCAAAGGAGCAAAGGAAGGTTAATTCTAGCAATTCTATCCTAATATACCTCTGCTATTTTGCATGAAGAACACGGCATGAATTACTGGACCGAGGATATGATTATTTTCTTTTGTTCAAGGGTAATTTTCACCTTCCCTGGAAAGATGAAAGTATATACCTGCAGTCTCAGTATATATATATATATATATATATATATATATGCCAAATATATATGTGTATATATATATATTCATTTATTTGAATATATGTTTAAATTTGACAGTGCCAGGGGTGTATTTCAGCAGTACCTAGGTTCATCTTCTTGCTCTCCTTGTTTAAATTTTATATTGTCATATCTCAGCCTTAGCGGTATTTTAGGAACGGCGTTCCTTGGGCTTAATGCAATTCTTTCCACATGGTGTGTTCTTCGACTGTCCCTTGTCTTCCTTTCATTTGCTGACAACATTGTTTAGTCCAGTTGGGGCTAAAATGCACTGAAAGCCAGCACATACCATTTCCACATTCTGCCTGATGTTTTTCAACACAACTATGTTTATTAGCAAGAGATTCCGCCTAGCAGGTTGATTAAATGGTCTCATCCCTTTCAAGAGAAAAAAGAGTAAAGCATTTTATGATGCCTTTGATGAATAAAAGGTGGTTCACAGATGCAAGCTTATCAAACCGATTAACATTTCCCAAAGCATCTGAGTGTGCATATGCGTACGTGCACGTGTGGTTTATGCATGTCACCATGTACCTACAATAAGATTTATTTTCTTGTTTCTCAATGGCAAAATTATTGATGCTTTCTAAAATCTCATTATCCATCTGAATCTAAGACCTGCAGAAGTGTTTTATTTCTTATATTAAAAATATTTAACGTAAGCATTTATGATGTGGCTTTCATATGGCGAAACCGTACATTAAAATAGACATTTGAACTATGGCTAACCTCTGCAGTGCAAACATCTGTGGGCCCCAGAGGGTTAATTTTTGATTGCCTGCTCTACCTGCATCCTCAGAATTGAAAGAAGCCTGCATAAAAAAGAACAAAAACAGACTGTCTTTGTGATGTCACGTGCATCTGCCTCTAAATTTCAGTATGGAATGTAAATGGCAACAAGAATTAAAACAGAAAACAGAAGAGAAATCTCTCTTGAACTGGGATAACTCCAATGTAAAGCTCTAAATTAATTATCTCCAGCTTTTACAATTTCTCAAACACTGTAGCCTATATGGGTGGTGATGGGGTGTATTAGGCTAAAGGAGAGTCAGAAGAATTGACTAAATTAGAAGGAACCCTGTGTCATTCCCTTCCCCCCAATTTGACTAAATTGCCAAACAACGATCTGAGCAGTATAAACAAAGTTAAGAGAATGAGTTTTTTTTCCTAATAGTATGAAGCCTGCAGAGCGGCAAAATTATTGTAATACTGATCACAAAGGCTAGATTTATAAAATGGAAACAATACACTGTACAACCAAGAATCACGTAAAAGAAAATCCTCACTTTAGTTGTATAACTCAATATAAGTTCCTTTTATTGTTTACTGTGTCTAATTAGCCTTAGCTTCCTTTTACAGGCAAAATTTAATCCTTGGTATTTTTAATCTATCTTTTTTTAATGTTATCATTTTACATCAAGTACAATTACCCGTTCCTGTCTAGTAGGAATAAATTTGCCTAGGAGTTACAGCAAGATAAATATTGCTTAGAAACCATAATTTTTCTATTGTGTTTGTCTAGTTAATAAAGGCGGGCATTTTATTTTTCCCGGGTGAGCACTTGTATTTTGTTCAGTAATTAAGGAGGTAAGTCAGTGATTCTAGATTTTAGCCTTTCTAAGACCTCAGCAGATTTGCCCAGGGTGCCAGAAGCAGTTTTATTAGGTGTTGAGTACTTACAGAAAAGAGTGAGCTAAAACCAGGGAGGATTCTAATAGTCCCATTTCAAACTAGTATCAGTAATTTTATCAATATCTAATATTTCAAACATATTCTAGCTGGGAATAATCTACAGGTTTCCTTTTAGTATGTGTGTTTCAGATGTTTAGAAACACTTCTTTTAGCCGCAGTGGAGTGAACTAAGAAATGCATGTCCTCTCTCTATATTTTTATGCATACATTTGCACCTAGAGAAAGATATATCTTTGCTGTCAAATGATGGTTTGAGTCCTGGCCCTACCACTAATTAGCTGCGTGGTCTTAGGCAAGTTATTTAACATCTTTTAAGCCTTTGTTGTCTCATCTATAGAGAATAATGGTATTGCTTACCTGAAGTATTACTGTGAGGATTAAATGAGACAATACATTTAAGGCACTTTGGATGCATAGTGTTTAACAAGAGTTTAAAAATTTAAGTTATTATCATTGTTAAAGTGTATTTATATGTAGACTGTGCATTGGACTATGAAGTCACGATGCTTAGTTTTGCCTAATTTGGGAACTCATTGTACTGACTTTAGTTTCACTTTCTCAATCCACAGCGCAGTTGCAAGCTGTTCTTGTGAGGTGTGATTTCTTGCTTTGTTCTATTCATGTTTCAGGTTTCCACCCAGATGTTTCCTCTTCCTGGAAGCATCTCCTCACTCCACTCCCTCGGGATGGAATTTTTTATCCTATGTAGCACCGCATTCTGAACCCAACTCCTGAAGGTTCTGTTATTGTAAGTGCGTTATAATCGCTAGTCTCTATGTCTTCCTGTCTGGAAGGCAAATTTCATGTCTTATTTTCCTTGGCATCCCCACTACATTGTGTACATGTGGTCACAGCAAGAGATGGATTAATGCTTCCTGAACAGATAAAATGCCATTATTTATGTACACAAATGCAGATCTTTAGGGATATTGTTCTCCTTATGTTACTTTTCTTCTCATGTTATCTCTAACTATGCTTTTATTTTTTGTTCAAGTGATCTTCAGAGCTCATGACATGTCTTTCTAAAATGTTATTTTATCAAGGCACAAGAATTGTGTACTGAAAACTTTAAAATACTGCTGAAAGAAATTAAAGATGACACAAATAAAAAGAAAGGCACCCCATATTCATGAGTTGGAAGACATAATTTTGTCAAGATGACCATAGTACCTTGATTGTTGACTTCATTGGATTAAAGGCGCCTAGCAGGTTGTTAAAGTACACCTCTGAGTGTGTCTGTGAGGGTGTTTCAAGAGAAGGTTGGCATGTAGGCCAGGCAACTGGATGGAGAGGACCTGCCATGATTGTGGGTGGCGTCATCCGATAGGCTTGCAGCCTGGAGGGAGTGAAAGGGGAAAATGAAGAAGGAAGCCATTCTGCAATTGAAAAGCTCCATTCTGCTAGAGTGAATACAACTTCTGCTACTGCTGTCACCTGTGGACATCAGACTTCAGCTCCGTCAGCTCTTCATGGTGGACTCACACTTCTGGGCCGTTCATCTTACTTGTTTAGTCTTCTGAGCCCTGCATCTTTTGTTCTGAGACTTCCAACCTCTTGGACAGAGAAATTACTAGATCCTCTGTCTCTCCAGCATGCAGACAATTATTGTGGATTATCTCACCTCTGATTCTGTAGTCTTGAATTATTGTATCATATATATGCATGATGTTCCTCTAGAGAATGCTAATCCGTATACTACCTACAGTGTTCTGCAGATTCAATATAATCTCTATCAAAATCTCAATAATATTGATATATGACAGTTATACCTAAAATTCATATGAAGTATCAGTGAACCTTGAATAGCCAAGAGCATTTTGAAAAAGACCAGAAGGTCTTATATTCCTGATTTTAAAGCATTACAAGGTAACAATAATAAAAATACTGTGGTACTGTCATAAACACAGACAAATATACCAATGGAAGAGGATGGAAATAGCCTCATACATATGATGAAATGATCTTTGACAAGAGTGCCAAGACTGCTCAGTAGGGAAAGGAAAATCTCTTCAATACATAATACTGAAAGAACGGGATATTTTAATGTAAAAGAATGAAGCTGGACCCACTTTACATTATATACAAAAATTAACTCAAAATGAACTATGAGGCTGGCCATGGTGGTGCATGCCTGTAATCCCAGCACTTGGGAGGCCTAGGCAGGAGGATCACTGCAAGTGCAAAGACAGCCTGAACTACACAGCGAGACCCTGTATCAAATACACACACACACACACACACACACACACACACACACACAGGTTTATGACCTAAATATAAGACTAAAACTAGAAAACACAGAAGAAAACACAGGGAAAAACTGGAGTTGGCAATGATTTTTTTAAGAACATAGAATACAAAAGAAAAATAGATAAATGCAACTACATAAAAGTTAGAAACCCTTGTGCATTAAAAAGAACAATTAACAGAGTGAAGAGAAAATTTATGGAGTGGGAGAAAATATCAATTAAGGAGTTAATGTCTGGAATATATAAAGAACTCCTGTAATTCAACAACAAAAATCACATAACCTGATTTAAAAATGTAAAAAGAAATTGAATAAATGCTTCTCCAAAGGTAATAAGGAAATGAGCAATTAGCATTTGAAAGGATGCTGAACATCACTAACCATCAGACAAATGTAAATAAAAATCACAATAAGGTATAACCTCATACCCATTAGGGAACTATTTAAACAAACAAACAAACAAACAAACAATCAAACCTTCCAGAATAGCTAAAGTGGTTTTGAGGGCGTGGAGACACTGGAACCATTGTGTACTGTGGTGGGATTGTAAATGGTGTCACTGCTATGAAAACGGTAAGGAGGTTCCTTATAAAATTAAAATCAGAATTATCATATGAACCAGCTCTACTGTTTCTGGTTACATAGTCAAAGAGTATGAAATCAGTACTTTGAAGAGATAATTGTTCTCCTGTGTTCATTGCAGTACTATTCACAAAACCAAGAGGTAGAAGTAACCTCAAATGTCCACTGAAAGTTAAATATATAACTGAAATGAGGTATACACATACAATATAATATTATTCAGATATTAAAGAAAAAAAATCTTTTTCTTTCCATGTTATACCATGAATGAAACTTGAGGTCATTATACTAATAAGTCAGTCATAAAGTCATCATGCTAAATAAAATAAACAGAAGGTAGAATGTCAGTTATCAGGGGCTGGGGACAGGAGGAAAGATAAGTTGTTATTTAATGCATAGAGAGTTTCAGATTTGCAAGACAGAAGTGTTCTGGAGATCTGTTTCAAACAATGTATATATACTTAACACTACTGATCTGTACAGTTGAAGGTGGTTAAAATGGTAACTTTTATGTGTCTTTTTAACCACAGTAAAAATGCATGGCATACAATATTTAGGACAATTACATGCCATTTTTTCTTCTCCTTTTAGATTTCATGAGGTAGATATTTAGCTTTTTGGAAAAGCAAAATTTTCTAAAACCCTTCCATATTTTACTGTTTCAGTGAATATGGTGACATGCCACCTGTTAAGAATAAGATGAAAAAAAGAATAAAGGAAGTAAAATAAAAATGAAATTTTCATCCAAGGACAGCATTGTTTATGAGATTTGATTTGCTACTTACCAACTGCACAGATCTCCAAATAGGACAGATTTATTTTTTTAACCCCAAAGTGAGAAGCTGGCCACATACTTTTCCCAGGTGAGGCTACATTTGTCTACACATGAATATCTAAGGCTCAGAGGAATCATGTCCTTGTTTAGGGTTGCTCAAACAGCACGGGCTGTGTGGTGACTCAAGCCAGGGAGGGCCCATCTGGCCCTCATCAGACCCCAAGACAGTGGCTTCAGGGTTGAAGTCAATACCTCAGTGAGGACAGAGTGGTTCTTCTCCCAAGGTTCTTGCCTGGCCTCTGTCTGCAGAACATATGCAGTGCTGCCATCTAATCAGCCCTGACTCTGGAGCAGACAGAGGAGAAGAAAATACAAGAAAAAAAATGACATTCTTCCTAAAGAACGCCTCTACTCATTACCTTCTAGAAGAAGCCCCAACAGCAAACTTGAACATGAACTTTCTGTCCTTTCATGAACTCTCACCAGATGTACCAAGAAATTGTTCAAGAAATCTCTTTATCTGTTTTTTAAGTATGTCTGAATTATCATGTCCATCTCCTGCCTGTTAGTCTGACTTCTTAGTTTTCTATATGTCTCCCTTTTATTTCTTTCTCTTGCCTGATCACTCTAGCTAATGTTTCAAGTACTATACTGAACAGGAGTTGTGAGAATGACATGATTGTCTTGTTCCTGATTTTAGAAGAAAAGCTTTCAGTTTTTCCCCAGTTAGTATGATGTTGACAGTAGGGTTGTCACAAATGGCTTTTATCAGATTGAGACAAGGACCTTCTGTACCTTATTTTCTTTAGGGGTTTTGGTCATGAACAGAGGTTGGAATTTGTCAAAGGTTAAGGGGAAGAAAGGTAACAGAGATGAGGGAAGGGATCTGATCCAGTGGAACTTGTGATCTTTTAGGAAGAACAGTCATCAAGATTGGTCTCCTTGGAGAATACAGCAAAAATGTCCACAAGCCAGGAAAGCCCTCACCAGAAAGTGAACTGTGCCAGCATTCTGATTGTATATTTCTAGCCTCTAGAACATCAGGAAACACATTTCTTAACAAAGTCACCCAAGAAATAGGCCTTGATATGGCCTCCCATGCTGACTAATATACCTATCTTAACTCCAGATCTCCCTGGATTACTGTATAAACTTCCTAAATGTCTCTTTGTTTCTAATATAATCCTCAATTCATTCTCAATAATGAGTCAGTGTATGATGCACTACTTCTCCACATAAATATTTACTGAATAGGAAATGAAAACATATGGACACAGAAAGGCTTGTACAAGAATGTTTATAGCATCTTTATTTGTACTAGTCCCAAACTTAAAGCATTAACAAGTACATAAATAAATCAGCATATTCATACAAAAGAACATTTTATATCAATAAAAAGGAAACCTTAAGAAGTTCTAGTGTTCTACACACAGTAGGGTGACTATAATTTAAAGTGATTCATGATCTATTTTATGAAGAACTAGAAGAGTTTGAAGGCTTCCAACACAAAGAAATGCTAAGTGAAAATCTTGAGTTCCCTGATTGAATCATTAGACATTGCATATGAGATATCACACTGCTCCCTATAAACATGTACAATTATTTTGTATTATGTAAAAATGAAAATATTAAAGGAAACAATTATTTATATCACAGTCATATAGCCTAAATATAAAATATTATATTGAGAAAATGACATCAACCACCACTTAGTCTGATTTATATGACATTCTGGAGCTTGGAAAACTTGTAAGGTTGCAATGTTAGAAGTTAGGGTAGTGGTTGTGAAGGGTGTTGTTGATTAGAGAAATGATGAGGGAAATTTTCAAAGGTGATGTGAATGTTCTACATATGAACTGAAATGGTGATTATATTAGTGTGAACATTTGTCAAAACACAGAACTGTACCCTCACAGTGTACATTTTATTGTGTTGAATTACATGTCAATCGAAAGTAGATATAGTGCAATAGCTGCTAATGAACTATGAACTAAGTGTACATTTTCTGGGAAATAAAATTCGCCAAGAACTTCACCTTTTTGTCTTCCATTTGCTTCCAGAGAAAAGTGTGTCCAGAGAAGTTCATACTTCAGTGTAGTATTTCATATTCTGGCATATTTGTAAAATGTAATCTGATCCCATTACACCCACTTTTGCTTCTGACTGCCCAGATCACTTGTATCCTGACACTCTCACTTTATTTATCATGTTCTATTTTTCTTTTGGAAAATTCCTCTCCACATTGCAAGTGATGTTCACAGAACCGTTCATCAAGTTGTCCTTCCCACACTCAATGGGATGACTCAAAAGAAACAGGTCAGTGAGTCATTCTTCCATGGAAATCATTGTCTTGCAGAGAGAGATCCATTGTCGGAGCTCAGTTGTTCAGTTTCTGATGTCCTAAATGTTTCAGGCTGAGATCCCCAGTCCCCACCCACCCACCAGCTTCTACCTTCTTTGAGGCTTGTAATGTCACAGTGCCCTGCACTGCTATGTGCTTCTTTGAGTTTTTCCAGTTGACTGAGTTTTCTGGTTTATATGGCTGGACTCACCTTCTGTCATTGGTAGCCAAAGAATGTAATACACCTGTCTGTGGGTTCCCATTGCCTTAGTGACAAAGTCCAAATCCCTTAGCATGGCTATTTAAGTTAGGCTTTCCCAGAACCCAAGCCTGAGAAAAATGGTGAGTACAAGTGATTCATTTTGGAGGTGATCCCAGGAAGAAATGGTAGGAGACTTAAAAAAGAAGATGCCAAATGGAAGGAAACCAGTAAAGGATAGAAACTTGAATTGGTTAACATTTGGGTGACTGGAATTCAGTTCAGCAGGGAATGTTGGGAGACAGCATAGGGCACTGTAAGAGTGCTCCCACTTGTGGAATGGAGGAGCTGGGGGTATTTATTTATCTTCCATCCCCATTACTATAGTTAGTGTTCAAAGGCTGCTCTTGCTACACTGACTCTCTGGAACTCTGATGCTGCCCCTCTTGGTGCTTAGAATAAACTCTGGTAGAGAGTTGCAGAGGCAGGCAGTGTAGCAACCGTACCAAAATTGTGTGGCCAGGCAATGAAAACATGTGCAAAAATAGCTCAGGGTGCCACAATTTTGACCACCCCTCTCCTGGTATTCTATGTGGCTGGCACACAGAACTCTTTTGGGTCCACGAAGGGACCATTCTTTCTCATCCTTGTGCCTTGCACAGGTGCAGCCATTTCTCATTTGGAATTTTTTGTCTTACTCCAAACTACCTATCTTCGTCACTTTCTCATTGCTGAGACATAATGCTGGTCACTCACAGCTTAAAGGAGGAGAGATTCATTTGGGTTCAGGTTTTCATCCATCGTCTTCTGGCTTTAAGGCAAGATAGCATGGCAGCAGGGCACAGCAGAAGAAAAGCTTCTCAGTCATGGCACCCAGGAAGCAGAGAAAATAGGACAAGCTGAGGAGGAAGATAGATCCTCCCAGGTCATGCCCCTAGTGAGTGGGTCTCTTCTCACCAGACACCACCTCCTAACATCACATTTACCTATGGCACTCCCACGATTCAGTCACCTTTCAAAGGTCATGCCTATGAGCGCATGATGTTCTTGGGGGACATCCAGACAATAAACCATAGCACCAACTTTTCTCAGCCTAGATGTCCTCTACTCTGGAGATCTTTTCTGACCCAACCCTAAAACAAGAGAAGAGCTCTTTAACTGGGTTTCCCCTGTATCTTTCACGCATCTTCCTCATGACTGCAGTTAATATTTACAGATTTACATTTCCTACTATGATGGTTCCCCTGTACCCATGAGAGACACATTCCAAGATGTTCTGTATATAACTGAAACATACAGAGTACCAGACTCTATGATTTTTCTATATATACAAACTTCTACTATGGCTTAATATTTTTTAGATTCCATTAGAGATCCACAACTGTAACTAATAATAAAATAGAACAATGGTAGCAATATATGGTAGTAAATTTTACTTAAAAATCTAAGAACTATTTATTTCTGGAATTTTCTATGTAATATTTTCAGACTGTGGCTGGTCATGGATAACATAATTGAAAATGTAGAAATTGTGCTGCAGGTAATGGGGCTCTACTGTATATTCTTAACACTATGAGGGCAGCAGATTCTTTTTCACCGGAGTATTCCCACAGCCCAAAATGAGTTCTAGCCCTCAAACAACTAATGTCATTAAATAATGAGCATCAAGGAAAGAATAGAGTGGGAATGGGACCGGATGGTCCACACTGGTGGACAAAAGATGGGAGACACTGAGGGGTTGAATGCCTGTTTATTCAGCTTGTATTTACTGTGTTGATGCCAATGGTGGACAGTTTAGCTAGACTTATTGTTTCAGGATGAGGTAAATAATTTTCCATTGCCAATACCGCTGACATTTTTTTTCTCTGATCAACGAAAACGTCCTGTGCTACACCATACACTGCCTTCTCTGATGCTTCTCTGATTGGGAGAGGTCCACTGAGGCACAGTGGCTTCTTACATCAAAGACCTTAGAATACTTTGCTCAGGATCATATCCCCTTGTAAAACTCAGACTTTTTCATATTATTTTTGCCAAATTCTGCACATATCTCTAAATTTAACAGCATACATAGCATATAATGTGCAGGTGTACTTATATTTTATAGCCTGAATTTTTAAATAAATTTCTTGACTTAAATAAAACCCTTAAACTGCTTACATGTTATCAAACAAAGAACTTTTTCCTTTCACAAAGAGCCTGTGACATCTTTTTTGGGTATATGCTTCAGCATGCTACAAATGCTCAGGTCTCTGGAAAAGCCTTGAGTCTTATGTGTAGAATGTAGTCCCAACCACAGCAATTACTCAACCATGGCAATTACTTTGTTCCTGATAATATATAAAGCTAACCAAGGAAAGAGATCTTTTAAAATCCATAGATGAGCCTCCAGTGAATATGCCCATTAGATTTGAAAGATTAGCCTATGTGAAAGTTCAAAAAATACTTAATGATAACTGATTAAATATTTCAACTGCAGGGAGAAAAGTGCTTAGGGTAGATTTCATGCAATTTATGTAACTTTGATTATTTGTATTTCCTTAAATAACTCAGCAAGAATGGTTGAAAACATTCTCTCCCACAGAGAAAATATATTTCTTAGTTTGTGGAAGGACTTGCTAATCTCCAACATATTGTAGGTGATATTTTGCGACAGCAAAAATATGTGAGAGTCTTGTTAGGTACATGATATTTTGAAAATTAATTGCAAATAAAACATGATGATTCCTCAGATGCTATTTTACTTTTATAAAGATATTATCAATGATTTTTTTTTGTTTGTTTGTTTTTCTCCTGTACCGGGAACCGAACTCACGACCTTGCGCTTGCCAGGCAGGCGCTTTTGCCGCTGAGCTAAATCCCCAGCCCCTATCAATGATTATTATATTCACATTTAAAAATGCAATGCTCTGAGTTTAATGCTGAGGTTAAATTTTTTTTTCCTTATCTGTTATGCTCTTTCAACATCATTCACCTCTATTGGGCTTTGGTACAGGAACACAAAGGTGATTGAGGCATGGTCCATAAGTTTCACTCGTGTAGGGGAGAGGAAAAATCCAAAAATTTACAATACAACACAGAATGTGAACAGCCACCCTAGAAGCAGTACAAAATTGTAGGTACATTCAGACCCTGGAGCGAATCTCTATAATCTGACAGGATGTAGGAAGGCCTCTTAGAGATGGTGGCTTTAGAAATAGGTCACAAAATGTGAGTAGTACTTTGCCAGAGGCAGAAGGGTCGGAGAAGATGGGAAGACATTTTAGGCAAAGCAAATAGTGTGGGACAGGCTATGACAAAGGACTTGTGTGGGAGAGTGTTATATGTGAGGCACAAGACAGAAGAGATTTGGCTGGAGTAAGAGGGTCGTAGGGGAAGAATGGGAAAGACATCTGAACATCCAGATTAGTCGCTGCTCATGGAGAAACTTGACTACATAAGCAAGAAGTTTGCAGTTTGGTCTAAGGCTATAACACTAGGCCTACACAAGACAGTGGCAGGAGAGGCCATGCTTCCAGAAAGTTCTTCTGGGCAGTGTGTAGGGACTTCCCACTGATGCTGGAATCAAGTCTCTAATATTTAATATGCCTCTTGCAACTTCTCCAGTCTCCTCTTTCACTGTCGCTCCCTTTGTCCTCCAGGTACCGTTGGGTTCCCACAGCCTAAGTACCAAGTTGCTTTCTCCTCTTCCACCTGCCTCCTCCATGGCCAGCTGATACCTGTTTCTTTTACAGCTGAGCTAAATGTCACATCCTTAGGGAAACTGTCCCTGACCACTAGGCATCCTTGCCATTTCTTTTGTATCCTATCACCTATCCAGTAGTGGAATTAATGATTTACTGTGTCACTTTGCCTATTACAGCTGAGGATATTGAGGCTTAGAGAGATTTTCTTCACCCCAAGAGATGTCAAAAGAAAGTATGAAGACTGAGGTTCAGCTGGGCATGGTGGCATGTGCTTTGATCCTAGCACTCTGGGAGACTGAGGTAGGAGAATCACAAGCTAGAGCCCAATTTGGGTAACTTAGAGACAATGAGATCTTGTCTTAAAGCTCAAAAAAAAAAAAAAAAAAAAAAAAAGGCTGGAGATGTAGCTCAGTTCCAGTTTCGTGGTTTTTACTTCCAGCACCAGAACAAAACCAAAACTAAAATCAAACCCAAACCAAAATCAAAACCAAGCCAAGTCAAACCAAATGGAACCGAGGCACAGAGAAGCATTTGT
>NW_004955480.1:5940811-6077313 GCF_000276665.1 Chinchilla lanigera | reverse complement strand
GCTAATGTTTCAAGTACTATACTGAACAGGAGTTGTGAGAATGACATGATTGTCTTGTTCCTGATTTTAGAAGAAAAGCTTTCAGTTTTTCCCCAGTTAGTATGATGTTGACAGTAGGGTTGTCACAAATGGCTTTTATCAGATTGAGACAAGGACCTTCTGTACCTTATTTTCTTTAGGGGTTTTGGTCATGAACAGAGGTTGGAATTTGTCAAAGGTTAAGGGGAAGAAAGGTAACAGAGATGAGGGAAGGGATCTGATCCAGTGGAACTTGTGATCTTTTAGGAAGAACAGTCATCAAGATTGGTCTCCTTGGAGAATACAGCAAAAATGTCCACAAGCCAGGAAAGCCCTCACCAGAAAGTGAACTGTGCCAGCATTCTGATTGTATATTTCTAGCCTCTAGAACATCAGGAAACACATTTCTTAACAAAGTCACCCAAGAAATAGGCCTTGATATGGCCTCCCATGCTGACTAATATACCTATCTTAACTCCAGATCTCCCTGGATTACTGTATAAACTTCCTAAATGTCTCTTTGTTTCTAATATAATCCTCAATTCATTCTCAATAATGAGTCAGTGTATGATGCACTACTTCTCCACATAAATATTTACTGAATAGGAAATGAAAACATATGGACACAGAAAGGCTTGTACAAGAATGTTTATAGCATCTTTATTTGTACTAGTCCCAAACTTAAAGCATTAACAAGTACATAAATAAATCAGCATATTCATACAAAAGAACATTTTATATCAATAAAAAGGAAACCTTAAGAAGTTCTAGTGTTCTACACACAGTAGGGTGACTATAATTTAAAGTGATTCATGATCTATTTTATGAAGAACTAGAAGAGTTTGAAGGCTTCCAACACAAAGAAATGCTAAGTGAAAATCTTGAGTTCCCTGATTGAATCATTAGACATTGCATATGAGATATCACACTGCTCCCTATAAACATGTACAATTATTTTGTATTATGTAAAAATGAAAATATTAAAGGAAACAATTATTTATATCACAGTCATATAGCCTAAATATAAAATATTATATTGAGAAAATGACATCAACCACCACTTAGTCTGATTTATATGACATTCTGGAGCTTGGAAAACTTGTAAGGTTGCAATGTTAGAAGTTAGGGTAGTGGTTGTGAAGGGTGTTGTTGATTAGAGAAATGATGAGGGAAATTTTCAAAGGTGATGTGAATGTTCTACATATGAACTGAAATGGTGATTATATTAGTGTGAACATTTGTCAAAACACAGAACTGTACCCTCACAGTGTACATTTTATTGTGTTGAATTACATGTCAATCGAAAGTAGATATAGTGCAATAGCTGCTAATGAACTATGAACTAAGTGTACATTTTCTGGGAAATAAAATTCGCCAAGAACTTCACCTTTTTGTCTTCCATTTGCTTCCAGAGAAAAGTGTGTCCAGAGAAGTTCATACTTCAGTGTAGTATTTCATATTCTGGCATATTTGTAAAATGTAATCTGATCCCATTACACCCACTTTTGCTTCTGACTGCCCAGATCACTTGTATCCTGACACTCTCACTTTATTTATCATGTTCTATTTTTCTTTTGGAAAATTCCTCTCCACATTGCAAGTGATGTTCACAGAACCGTTCATCAAGTTGTCCTTCCCACACTCAATGGGATGACTCAAAAGAAACAGGTCAGTGAGTCATTCTTCCATGGAAATCATTGTCTTGCAGAGAGAGATCCATTGTCGGAGCTCAGTTGTTCAGTTTCTGATGTCCTAAATGTTTCAGGCTGAGATCCCCAGTCCCCACCCACCCACCAGCTTCTACCTTCTTTGAGGCTTGTAATGTCACAGTGCCCTGCACTGCTATGTGCTTCTTTGAGTTTTTCCAGTTGACTGAGTTTTCTGGTTTATATGGCTGGACTCACCTTCTGTCATTGGTAGCCAAAGAATGTAATACACCTGTCTGTGGGTTCCCATTGCCTTAGTGACAAAGTCCAAATCCCTTAGCATGGCTATTTAAGTTAGGCTTTCCCAGAACCCAAGCCTGAGAAAAATGGTGAGTACAAGTGATTCATTTTGGAGGTGATCCCAGGAAGAAATGGTAGGAGACTTAAAAAAGAAGATGCCAAATGGAAGGAAACCAGTAAAGGATAGAAACTTGAATTGGTTAACATTTGGGTGACTGGAATTCAGTTCAGCAGGGAATGTTGGGAGACAGCATAGGGCACTGTAAGAGTGCTCCCACTTGTGGAATGGAGGAGCTGGGGGTATTTATTTATCTTCCATCCCCATTACTATAGTTAGTGTTCAAAGGCTGCTCTTGCTACACTGACTCTCTGGAACTCTGATGCTGCCCCTCTTGGTGCTTAGAATAAACTCTGGTAGAGAGTTGCAGAGGCAGGCAGTGTAGCAACCGTACCAAAATTGTGTGGCCAGGCAATGAAAACATGTGCAAAAATAGCTCAGGGTGCCACAATTTTGACCACCCCTCTCCTGGTATTCTATGTGGCTGGCACACAGAACTCTTTTGGGTCCACGAAGGGACCATTCTTTCTCATCCTTGTGCCTTGCACAGGTGCAGCCATTTCTCATTTGGAATTTTTTGTCTTACTCCAAACTACCTATCTTCGTCACTTTCTCATTGCTGAGACATAATGCTGGTCACTCACAGCTTAAAGGAGGAGAGATTCATTTGGGTTCAGGTTTTCATCCATCGTCTTCTGGCTTTAAGGCAAGATAGCATGGCAGCAGGGCACAGCAGAAGAAAAGCTTCTCAGTCATGGCACCCAGGAAGCAGAGAAAATAGGACAAGCTGAGGAGGAAGATAGATCCTCCCAGGTCATGCCCCTAGTGAGTGGGTCTCTTCTCACCAGACACCACCTCCTAACATCACATTTACCTATGGCACTCCCACGATTCAGTCACCTTTCAAAGGTCATGCCTATGAGCGCATGATGTTCTTGGGGGACATCCAGACAATAAACCATAGCACCAACTTTTCTCAGCCTAGATGTCCTCTACTCTGGAGATCTTTTCTGACCCAACCCTAAAACAAGAGAAGAGCTCTTTAACTGGGTTTCCCCTGTATCTTTCACGCATCTTCCTCATGACTGCAGTTAATATTTACAGATTTACATTTCCTACTATGATGGTTCCCCTGTACCCATGAGAGACACATTCCAAGATGTTCTGTATATAACTGAAACATACAGAGTACCAGACTCTATGATTTTTCTATATATACAAACTTCTACTATGGCTTAATATTTTTTAGATTCCATTAGAGATCCACAACTGTAACTAATAATAAAATAGAACAATGGTAGCAATATATGGTAGTAAATTTTACTTAAAAATCTAAGAACTATTTATTTCTGGAATTTTCTATGTAATATTTTCAGACTGTGGCTGGTCATGGATAACATAATTGAAAATGTAGAAATTGTGCTGCAGGTAATGGGGCTCTACTGTATATTCTTAACACTATGAGGGCAGCAGATTCTTTTTCACCGGAGTATTCCCACAGCCCAAAATGAGTTCTAGCCCTCAAACAACTAATGTCATTAAATAATGAGCATCAAGGAAAGAATAGAGTGGGAATGGGACCGGATGGTCCACACTGGTGGACAAAAGATGGGAGACACTGAGGGGTTGAATGCCTGTTTATTCAGCTTGTATTTACTGTGTTGATGCCAATGGTGGACAGTTTAGCTAGACTTATTGTTTCAGGATGAGGTAAATAATTTTCCATTGCCAATACCGCTGACATTTTTTTTCTCTGATCAACGAAAACGTCCTGTGCTACACCATACACTGCCTTCTCTGATGCTTCTCTGATTGGGAGAGGTCCACTGAGGCACAGTGGCTTCTTACATCAAAGACCTTAGAATACTTTGCTCAGGATCATATCCCCTTGTAAAACTCAGACTTTTTCATATTATTTTTGCCAAATTCTGCACATATCTCTAAATTTAACAGCATACATAGCATATAATGTGCAGGTGTACTTATATTTTATAGCCTGAATTTTTAAATAAATTTCTTGACTTAAATAAAACCCTTAAACTGCTTACATGTTATCAAACAAAGAACTTTTTCCTTTCACAAAGAGCCTGTGACATCTTTTTTGGGTATATGCTTCAGCATGCTACAAATGCTCAGGTCTCTGGAAAAGCCTTGAGTCTTATGTGTAGAATGTAGTCCCAACCACAGCAATTACTCAACCATGGCAATTACTTTGTTCCTGATAATATATAAAGCTAACCAAGGAAAGAGATCTTTTAAAATCCATAGATGAGCCTCCAGTGAATATGCCCATTAGATTTGAAAGATTAGCCTATGTGAAAGTTCAAAAAATACTTAATGATAACTGATTAAATATTTCAACTGCAGGGAGAAAAGTGCTTAGGGTAGATTTCATGCAATTTATGTAACTTTGATTATTTGTATTTCCTTAAATAACTCAGCAAGAATGGTTGAAAACATTCTCTCCCACAGAGAAAATATATTTCTTAGTTTGTGGAAGGACTTGCTAATCTCCAACATATTGTAGGTGATATTTTGCGACAGCAAAAATATGTGAGAGTCTTGTTAGGTACATGATATTTTGAAAATTAATTGCAAATAAAACATGATGATTCCTCAGATGCTATTTTACTTTTATAAAGATATTATCAATGATTTTTTTTTGTTTGTTTGTTTTTCTCCTGTACCGGGAACCGAACTCACGACCTTGCGCTTGCCAGGCAGGCGCTTTTGCCGCTGAGCTAAATCCCCAGCCCCTATCAATGATTATTATATTCACATTTAAAAATGCAATGCTCTGAGTTTAATGCTGAGGTTAAATTTTTTTTTCCTTATCTGTTATGCTCTTTCAACATCATTCACCTCTATTGGGCTTTGGTACAGGAACACAAAGGTGATTGAGGCATGGTCCATAAGTTTCACTCGTGTAGGGGAGAGGAAAAATCCAAAAATTTACAATACAACACAGAATGTGAACAGCCACCCTAGAAGCAGTACAAAATTGTAGGTACATTCAGACCCTGGAGCGAATCTCTATAATCTGACAGGATGTAGGAAGGCCTCTTAGAGATGGTGGCTTTAGAAATAGGTCACAAAATGTGAGTAGTACTTTGCCAGAGGCAGAAGGGTCGGAGAAGATGGGAAGACATTTTAGGCAAAGCAAATAGTGTGGGACAGGCTATGACAAAGGACTTGTGTGGGAGAGTGTTATATGTGAGGCACAAGACAGAAGAGATTTGGCTGGAGTAAGAGGGTCGTAGGGGAAGAATGGGAAAGACATCTGAACATCCAGATTAGTCGCTGCTCATGGAGAAACTTGACTACATAAGCAAGAAGTTTGCAGTTTGGTCTAAGGCTATAACACTAGGCCTACACAAGACAGTGGCAGGAGAGGCCATGCTTCCAGAAAGTTCTTCTGGGCAGTGTGTAGGGACTTCCCACTGATGCTGGAATCAAGTCTCTAATATTTAATATGCCTCTTGCAACTTCTCCAGTCTCCTCTTTCACTGTCGCTCCCTTTGTCCTCCAGGTACCGTTGGGTTCCCACAGCCTAAGTACCAAGTTGCTTTCTCCTCTTCCACCTGCCTCCTCCATGGCCAGCTGATACCTGTTTCTTTTACAGCTGAGCTAAATGTCACATCCTTAGGGAAACTGTCCCTGACCACTAGGCATCCTTGCCATTTCTTTTGTATCCTATCACCTATCCAGTAGTGGAATTAATGATTTACTGTGTCACTTTGCCTATTACAGCTGAGGATATTGAGGCTTAGAGAGATTTTCTTCACCCCAAGAGATGTCAAAAGAAAGTATGAAGACTGAGGTTCAGCTGGGCATGGTGGCATGTGCTTTGATCCTAGCACTCTGGGAGACTGAGGTAGGAGAATCACAAGCTAGAGCCCAATTTGGGTAACTTAGAGACAATGAGATCTTGTCTTAAAGAAAAAAAAAAAAAAAAAAAAAAAAAAAGGCTGGGGATGTAGCTCAGTTCCAGTATCCTGGGTTTTACTGCCAGTACCAGAACAAAACCAAAACTAAAATCAAACCCAAACCAAAATCAAAACCAAGCCAAGTCAAACCAAATGGAACCGAGGCACAGAGAAGCATTTGTTCTAGATTAAATAAGAGAAATATTTCACTATTTATGTGATTTTATGCAATGATTTCTCATTTGCCTCCTTGGATTAAAAAAAAACCAGTATTTCCTCATCTGTAATAGCTAGCCATTGTATAGAGGTTTATGATGTTCATGTTCACATTGATGTGATGATCCTACATAACTTGACCTTCTCAACGCTCTTTAGAAATGTAACTCCACTTTACACGTAGTGCAGAGGTTGGCAGAGAGGTGGCTGGGGTGTGGACATGGCTAGTATGCTACAAATTGAAACATTACATTGTCCTTTCTGGCTTTGAATCCTGGTATTTTCACTGCGTTGTTTCTCCTCTTGAATAGGAGATCATGAAGAGAAATTAAAGTATGTGCAAAGATACGGTGTGATGTGTACCATAAATATTCAGTATTCCATTAGTGAGTGGAGGAATAGCAGGCGAACAGAAAGCCTCACTAAAAAAATAGTCAGATTAGGACATTCGTGCACATCCAATTTGTTAGAGAGCAACATTTCTTAAAGTCAATTTGAAAAGCTGGCTCAGAAAAAAGTATTTAAATCCTGCCGAAATGACCTCAATTTCTATTCCAATAAATTACTGGTCTTCTTTGCAATTAGTCATCCAGCTTGTCAACCATATGAAGGGAGGATTTATTTTCTGTTCCAGGCAGTGCTGTTGAGCAGATGGGCAGGTTGCCATGGTAGAACCTGGCTGTGTTTCCAGGTAGTATGGGGGAGGGGTGGGAGAGCAAGGCAGAAGCAAAGATTATCACCTCAAGACGTTTTATTATTGTTAAGTCAGCTCTGAGCTCATATCCCAGCCTTGTTCCAAAATGTAGTTTTAGCTCTGCAGTTTGGAAATGGGGAGGCTTTTTCTTATTGTTACATCTGGCTCAAGGCCAGCTGGGCAGAGGGGAAGACAGAGTATGTGGAGGCTTAGTCCTAGAAAGCAGCACGACAGTAACACAGTTCATCATGAGAAAGGCGGGGGCTTGAGAGGCAGCCAGACTTCTTGACTTGGAGGTCAGTCAAAGGTGCTGTGGTCTGCAGTGGGAGAGGAGCTGTGGACCAGAGCCAGGGGAAACAGAAATGGGAGGCCCAAATGTAAGCAGCCAGGACAGATCCTGCCAGGGGATGTTGCTCTTGCCAGAGTCACGTTCACTGGATTGCAGGGCAAGTGCCTGTTCTTTCCGTTGGGTCTTTATGTGCTTTCATTCCCACGTGGTTCCAAGTTCTCACCAACACCTCCAGGCAAGCTCCCCACTCCAACCCAGCCAAGGTTTCAATGTGGTTTATTTTCCTAACCTACCATATACTTAATGAGTTTTTTATTATCATTATCTGTTTCTATCTATGCATAGCTCCATTAAGGCAGATATTTTTTCTTGTTTTTATTTTTAAACCTTTATATCTTCAGTTTCTAGAAATATGCCGGGTGCATAACAGGCATTCAATAAATGTTTCAGTGAATAAATAATTTTAACAATTGGGTTAAGTTCTCTCCTTCCCTTCCCTAACTTTCTTCCTTCCATGCATGGATGATTAAATTCACTCAAGACTTCCTTTCATATTGCCTTCTCCCATGCAGATTTTCTTTTTGTTACTCAATCCAAAATATTTCCTTCCTGAAAGTTTTTGCACATTCATTTCCATTGCCTGCAAAGCTCTTCCATATCATCTCATGGTGGTTCCTTCATGTCACTCAGATCTTAGCTCTTAGGGAAATCTTCCCTGACCACTGTCCCCAAATCCTGCCCTGTTCCTCATCTCCCATTCAAGCCATTCTCATATCACACTATTTGAGTATCACTTTTTGGGTAAAATATCACCATCTGAGATGGCCTTGTTCATGCGTTTGTTTACTTGTCTTTGTTTCTCACCATCTCCTTCCGCTTTGGCCCGTGGTAGAGCAGAGACCTTAGTGATTTTGTTTCCCATGATATACACCTGGTGTCTAGACCAGACGCATGCTTAATGCTTAATAAATATTTGTTAGTGATAAGATCAGTGCTTGGAGCCACGCGGGGATGAAAGCACATAAATCAGGATTGTGCTTCCCGGAGTTAACCTACCTATATTGAGACTTTGGCTCCACTGTTATTGACTATTCTTATGACTTGGGACAGTGTTCATCCTCTTTTATGCCTGTGCTTCTTATCTATGTATGAGTCTTATACTGATAAGCATATCCTGTGATTTTTGTTTGTGAGTGTTAGTGATGATGATGAAGACCAAAAAGTCCTTAGACGCCACAGTCTTCAGACTTTATTCCACTATTTCTTCTACATCACAACCCTGTAAAATGAGCATTATTTTTATTCCATTTTTTTTCATCACTTGAGGTTTGGGGAGGTAAATAACATACAGTTCTAAAACATGGGCAAGGGATTGAGGCCCAGGCAATCCAGAGTCTGTCCTTTCACATGTTCGGGGACATAGTAACTGCTCAATACATGACTCAATAAAAGTCAGCTGCAGTTATTATTAGCTATGTAAAATTACAAATGAATATACTAGAAATATTATTATTTCCTTAAAGATGTCAACTGTGAAATAGGCAGCTTAACATTAGATTCCAAAAACAAGAAAGGGAAATTTACATTAATGTAAAGAAGAAATCTGAACAAACAATTCTTTTATTACATAGGGAGTTATTAAAATACATATAATATATTTGATATAAAATAAATAGATTTTATTGATCATTAAATGTTATTAAAGACATAACATGTGTTACTTTATATTGGCAATGGACATCTGTTAGAACAAGCTTCCAGAATGCCAGTTTGGCTTAGATAATTCTGTGAAAGAGGTTCAATATCTGTGTTCTGGATTATCTTGGCAAATTACAACATACAGGCATTCAGACTTGCTTGTGAATAGTCAAACTGAATTGTAAATCCTCAAATGTCAAGGGAATATTGTGAAATTTTTGTTCTGTACTTTGAAACTTTTACTATGAAGTTTATATACTTATCAGTATTGATTAAACTGCATTTTTAAATGTGAGGTAATATTTAGTCATTATTTTTCTCACTATTCTTTTGCCAGAGTCTTGCATCTAATAGGGACTAATACTGCATATGTAGGGAAATTATTTTTCCTGGAATTAAATCATGACACTGATGACTAAGTGTATATCCATGTCTTTTCAAATGAAGGATTTGTTTGAGGTAGTTCATTAGGGTGGAAGGTATATTCACTGAAGGAATTTAGAAAATAACAGGATTTTAGAGGTGGAAAGGACACAAGGACTGTGTAACTCAATTTATTTCTTTCATAGAAAAGGAAAGAGGATCTCAGGGAGTGTAAGTAACTGCTCTAAAGTCATACAACCAGTTAGTACAAGGAAAAGGTCTTCTGATTCCTGATTCACTGCTTTGTTAAAGGGCAGAGCTAGTATGCCCCAGGGATTTTAGTTTCCTGTCATACACAATAGACCCTACAAAATTTACATGAATGGATAGCTAATGTGTCCAATAGACGATCTGTCTCAAAAAATAAATGTATTAAGCAAAATTTCTACTCTTCTTAACTGAATCTCCTCTTCAGAATCTGTATGTAGAGACATATTTTAGTTTTACTAAAAATAATTTATTTCCTGATTAAAATAGTTCACATTCATTCTAGAAATTAGAAACATGCAAAAAACCATAGAGGTAAGATAAAAGTAAATCATAATTTTTCCCCTTGCTATAGTAAGGATGCAAAGTTCTTGTGTTGGAGGTTTGGTCCACAGCATGGAGAGGTGTGGAGCTTAGTGGAGGTCTTTAGGTCATCCAGAAACTGCTCGCAGGAAGAGAAAGAACTAGGTTGGCTCTTCTGGAACCCCTGAGCTTTGGTGGGACTGACTGGTATAAGCGTGACTCTGACTCCTGAATTGCTGTCTGTCTTGCTATTTGCAGTGTCTTAATTACTTTCTTGTTCCTGAGACACAATACCCAATATTCACAAATTAAAGGAGAAAAGATTTATTTTGCCTTACAGTTTGTAGAAGTCTCAGTCCATAGTTGGCTGACTCTGAGGCAGAGGGGCATGGCAGAGAAGAAACAGTTCACGGCATGGCAATGGGAAGCAGAGAGGAGTCAAGGGAGGAGGAAGGGAGATAGACCCTTCCAGGCCCCTGTGACCCACCGCCTCCAACCAGGTTTCACTCCACCACAACACATTTAGTTATAAACTCATCATGGAATAATGCATTGACAAATATCACACACCCACGATCCAGTCACTCCACAAATTCCCACCTATGTGTGCATGAGGCTTTGGGGAGACATCTAGACATAGAGTATAATGCCCAATGTGATCTTTCCCTCTCATAAGTGCTTCCGTCATGTGACGCATCCTGTTGTGATGCATCCCAAGGGCTCTCACCAGAGCTAAGCTGATACCAGCACCATGCCCTCGAACCTCCAAAGTTGGAGCTAAACAAATCTATTGGTATAGTTAGCTTGCCTCAGGTAGTTCACTATAGTCATGAAAACTGGATTTAAATACTCTTTGACAATCATTGTTAACTTATGGGATTGTTTTGTATATTTCATATTGTTTTGTATATTATATATTTGTTTTGTATATTTCACTGTTTTGTATATATATTTCACATATGGATATGATTATATTTGTACAAAGCATCTAATTATTCATCGTATTGATTATATGAACATGTTAGCATGTATTATATACTAGTGTCTGTTGACACTATGTGATTGTGCATCCCCGATCTGAAAATCCAAAGCCCCAAAATGCCCCAACATCCAAAACTTTTTGACTACAACATGAGGTTCCAAGTAGCAAATTCCAAGTCTGACTTCACATGATGGGTTGCAGTCAAAATACAGGTGCACTAAAAATTGTTTAAACTTACTTTCAGAATATGTGTACAAGGTGTGTATATAACATAAGTGAATTTAATATTTAGATTTTGGTCTTATTCCAAAGAAATCTCATTAGGTATTATATATGAATATTTCAAAATATGAAATATTATGAATACTGAAAGACTTCTGGTTCCAAGCATTTCTGATAAGGAACAACCCACTTGTGTTATTATATATAACATATTGTATAATTATTTACATCAACATTTGTTTAATTGGGATTATACAATGCATTATCTTACAATTTAAAAATGTTTGGAGGACTGTTTTCTTTATTTTAACTGAGTTTGTATAACTTTAGAGTTATTTCGCTGTTTGGTAGAATTCAATTCTCCTGGGCATAATGATTTTTGAAGTAGATGTTGTGACTGTTAACGCACTCTCCTGAAACAAGAGTGTTATTTGGTATTTCTACTTCCTCCTGAGTCATTTTTGATGTGCTATAGTTTTCAAATATTGTCCCACATTGGACCAGCAAAGCTGGCCTTGTACTCTTACTTCATTCAGTCACTGGAAAGAGGATGTGACATTGGGTGAAGGAGGTCTCTATAGCTAAAGCAGTCCCTGAAAGAGAAGTGCTGAAACTGCCACAACACACTCCGAAGCCAGAGTAACAGGACTTCCTGAAAGCAGGATCTGGATGGCACATATCCATGTTCACCAGAGTCAATTCTCTGAAACATCTAATAAGACTGGCTTTTTATCTGAAAAGATTTTCAAAAAGTAAATGAGAGCAAAAATGCTTCAAAAATATTAGGAATGAATATAGGTCGAGACTATGAGTAAAGAGAGGTTTCAAAAGTAAAATATTTTGAAGAAATTTACACTGTTGATTGTTTCCTGTACTAGAGTGTGCTTAACTAGTGTTTCATGATGCTAAAGAAACTGTTCCAGTTTGAATGATTGGAACTGAGCTGTTGGATGATTAATCTGGTATCCTTAGAGAGATCGGATTAGGAAGTGATAGCAGGTAGACAAACAGACTAAGACAGTAATGCAATATCTGGAGGAGAAGTGATCAGAGCCTAATGGAACTGCAGTGGGGGCATACAGTAGAAGGTAAATACAGGGACACTTGAGACATAACTGAAACAATGGCTGAGGTAGTTCCAAATCTTCTGAGCATAAAAAAACCAAGACATTGCTACAACATTCATCACTGTGACCAAATACTTGAGAAAATCTTGGAGGAAGAGAGATGTATTTTGGCTGATAGTTGCAGAGGTTTTAGTCCCAGGTGAATTAGTTGCACTGTTTTAAGCCTGTGGCAGGACAGAAACACCATGGCCAAAGGCATGGTGGAGGCAAGCTGTTTACATTATGGCAGCCAGGAAGCAGAAAGAGAGAGAAAAGTCCCAAGAAGAGATATACTATTCCAGGTACACCCCCAGTGGCCTACTTCCTCCCATAAGGCCCCACCTCCTAACGGCTCCTTCAGCTATGAATTCATCAATGCATCAATCCATTAATGAGGTTAGCACCCTGACAGTCCAGATATCTTCAGACATCTCTTCATTACATCAAATTGACAGTCAAAATAAATCATCACATGGGTTTTGGTAGGTGATAATGGAGGAGGAGGAGGAGAGAAAAAATATTCAAGATGGAAAGAGATTGTGGAAGGCAAAGCAGTCTCAAATTTAGAGTACAGGTATCTATAAGAGAAGAAAGCCTGGATTTAGGCTTCACTCATATTTGTAGAGTAAGGAATTTTATTTCACAATATGAAGCCATTGAAGGGTTTGTTCTCAGTAGCATGATATTTTAAAAATATCAGAAAATAATAACCATGAGATGCTATTTAGAAATGGACAACAGATTTAAGAGACAGTATATTTGGATCCATGTCCAGCTATTTTATTGTTCTGTTGGGCAACTTCAGATTGGTCATTTAGTTTTTTGAAATTAGTTCTGCTCTTCATGAACAACAACAGACAATTTCCAATTCCCTCAAAGATTGTTAAAAATATCAAACAAGAAGTGGGTGAACGACCAAGTATTATAGATCAAGTTATTGTTAAAGATGGGAATGGACTTAGAAATGGGAAGTTGAGTTTAAAGAATGTATTTGCTACAGTAATAAAGAAATGAGGAGACTCTCAACAAAATTAGAAATGGAGGAAATAGAGGAAAACAACCTAAAATAATAATAACCAATGCACTTAAGGTGTTTACTAAAATGTGTTCTTCCAAGCACTTTTTGTACACTAATTTAACAATTCCATGAAATAGGTGCTGTCATTTTACAGAATGATTAAAAATCTTGCCCAAGCTCATTCCATGAGAAAGGCTGGGATTTGAGTCCAGGTTGGTTGGTTTTAGAACTTCTATTTTCACTACTGAGTTATTGAATTTCAAAGGTGGGGCGGTGGTGGTGGTCCTTTAATTTGTGTGGGGTTCCTGTCTTCAGTTTTGCTCCTGACTCTTGGGTAGAACTATAGCTGATTTCCATGTTTAGCCTACCAAATGAAGAAGGAAAGTGCCTAGTGATTTGTTTCCTTGTGTTTTCTGAATTACACAATGCCACAAGTTTGCCCATTTAAGAGGAAGACAAGTTTAAGAGATTTTGGCAGGGGGTGTTCTGAGACAGGGTCACACTAAGTGGTCCTGGACATTTTCTGATCCTTCTGCCTCAGTCTCCAGAGTGCTAGGGTTGCAGGTGTGTCATCACACCTCATTCTAAATTCAGTAGTTTTAAGAGTGTTCCTATTCAAAAATACCTGAAATTTCTTACGGCATGCATCTTGATGTACATTTTAAATGTTATCTTGCAGAAATAAAATAATCTCCTCCTTAACCAAGTACCAAACTGAGTATCATTACAAATAGTTGGGCACCCTGACAGCTAGAGCTCTGTGCAGTAGAAGTTCAAAGCACTATCTAGAATTATTCTTTCCAAAAAGGTTTGTACTTCCTCTAATCACACCTCTCTATCTAACTTCTGGTTTACAAGAAGTACAGTGAATAGAGGAACAAGATAAATGACATTATAAGGAAGCAGTACAGAAGGTAGAACATGCTATAAAACAAACTGGTCTAGACTTTAAAAAGTCAGTTTCCTGAGAAAAGACAGAGAAACTATTACAGAGAAAGAGAAATCACAGAGGTATAACAATTAAGGTGTGGACCATAGCATGGTCCTCAATTGGAAATTAAAAGAAAACAGGTACAAAGTATATTTTTGACAATCACTAAATTTAAAGAATATTTACAATATAAATTTTGGAGAAACTACCTGACATCCCACATCTATCTCCCAGCATTTCCCATTTCCCTTGCCTCTTCTACCTCCATCTCCATATTCATTTCTTTAAAAAATTTAACTATACATAAAACAAAAAATGGTACATATTGAGGGGGATGTCATGTGATGCTACACATATGCACATTCTGTAATATTTAAATCATGTTAAGCATCTATTTTTTCAAATATTTATTGGTAAAATCATTCATAACTGTTTCTACTAGCTTTTTGAAATATACAGTACATGACTGTAGTCTAAGTTTACCCTACTGTACAACAGCATGTTGGGTGCAGCAAGAGAGGGCGCTTTTGAGGAGGGTAAGAGTCCACCATAAGGACCCTTTGTCTGTCTCTGAGGAATGAGGAAGTGGGGCAAGACTGGCTCAAAGCCTAGGCCTCTGGTGGGAAATGAGGAAGTCAGGTCTGAAATGATGCAGAGCAAAAGTTTATTTATGGTGCTGTGAATGCAGGTAAAACTACCTTAGTAGCAGAGTGGGGTGCAAAGTAGGGGTATCCGAGAGTGTTGCTGATGATGCTAGGGTGTACTCAGAGGGATAAGCTGATTTCTAAAAATAACCGTTTCACTGTTTGATGTAATCTAGGCCAATCAAGGTCTTATCCTTGTTTCTTGGGTGAAGAAAATGTCAGTGGTTGAGAGCTTCCTCAAGCACAGAGTAAGCGCATGTAATAGTTTCTCAAGGGGTAGCTTCCTCAAGCACATGGTGCACAATAAGCATGTGGTAATTTCACAACCGTCAGCCACCCAGGTTTTGCCCTGTATTCCCTGCCTACCTACCTCTAATCTGTCCCTACAAGCACACCAGAGTTTCTTACTCTTATGCAGCTGCAACTCAGTACCCATTTATTATGGCTTGGATTTGAAATGTCTCTCAAAACTCATGGGCTGAAGGGCTGTCTGTGAACTGATGTACTTTTTGGGAAATGGCTGGGTAGGGAAGGCTCTAACTTCATTGTAGCTGAGATCATAATTTGATAGCATTGTTGGAATGTGATGGAAACAGGAAGTGGGGCCTGGTTGAACTGAGTGGATCACGGGGGCTAAGACTGAGACCTCTGTGTCTGTCTCTTTCTGCTTCTCCCTCTGCCATAAGGTGAGTCACTTTGCTCCGCCACAGTCTCTCTGCCATGATGTTCTGCCTTACTGTGGGCCTCACAGAAATGAGACTGAGTAATCATGGACTGAGACCTCAGTAACCATGGGCCAAAATAAAGTTTTCTTCATCATTTATTTCATATATTATTTATCTCAGTGATGGAAAGGTCACAAACCATTGATGAACACCATTGATTAATTTTTCTTCCCCCGACTTTCTCCAGCTTCTGGTAGCCACTATTCTACTTTCAATTTCTATGAAATCAAATTTTTAGATTCCACATATGAATATGATAATGCAGAATTTGTCTCTGTATGCCTGGCTTGTTTCACTTAATGACCTCCAGTTCTGTCCATATTGCTGCAAATGATGAGATTTTATTCTTTTTTTTAGGGGGTGGTTTCTGGTACCAGGAATCAAACTCACGACCTTGTGCTTGCCAGGCATGTGCTGTGCCACTGAGCTAAATCCCCAGCCCTATTTTTTTTCTTTAATGTCTGAATATACCTTTCTGAGGTGCTGGGGCTAGAGACAAAGGCATGGTTTCTCTTGTATGAGAAATCCAAAATATTAAAGAAAAAACTAAAAGATAGATAATAGGAAGTAGGAAGAGCTTTGCCAAATAGGAAGGGGAACAGGAGATGGAGGGAGGGGGAAGGGAAGGAAGAGAAGATAAAAAAAGAATTAAAAAAAATAGAAAAACAGTTGGAGGGAGCAGGGTGGGATGGGAGGAGAAGGGGACAAAAAGAGAATTAAGGTGTGCTATGGACGTGTACAGTGTTCTCACGGTAAAGGTAATCATGTACCACTAACATGTACTAATAGAAAAATCCAGGGCTCATACATGGTGGGTCAACACTCTACCATGAAGCTACCTCTATGTCTGGCTTACTTCACTTAACAATCTCTACCTCTCTACATGTTGTTGCAAATAATAATCTTTCATTTTTTATGGCTGAATAACATTTTATTGTTTGTGTACCGCACTTTATTTTTCCATTCATCAGTTGACAGACACTTAGGGTCTTTCCATTTCTTGGCTCTTGTGAGTGATGCTGCTACAAACACAGGGGTTCAGATGTCTCTTTAATACACTGGCTTCATTTCCTGTGGATATATACCTCGTTGTGGGATTGATAAATCATACAGTAGGTATATTTTTAAGCTTTTGAGGAGGTTCAATACTTTTTTCCAGATTGGCCACACTAACTTACATTCCCACCAACAGTGTCCCAGGCTTCCTGGTCTCCATGCCCTTGTCAGCACTTGTTACTTTTTGTCTTTCTGATATTCGCCATTTGTAGTGTAGTGAGGTGATATTAATTGTGGTTTTAATTTGTATTTCTCTGATGGTTTGAGATGCTGAGCATTTTTCATGTATCCGTTACCTATTTCTATGTCTTCTTTTGAGAAAGGTCTACTTAGGCTCATTTTCCATATTTTAATTGGGTTATTTGTGTTTTTGCTACTGAATTTTGGGAGTTTGTTATACAGTCTGTTTTAACACCTCATTCTGGGGCTAGGACAATGTGATTTTAATGAGACCACAGAGCTAAAATAACTTGCCCCTTTGCACCAGGAGAAGTAGAAATGTACTTGAAGCAGTATTGCTTCTAATGTCATAAATGGAAACCACCCACATGTCAGTCAACAATAGAATGGATAAGTTGTGCTGTCTGTTACAAAGGAAAATGATTGCTTTAGTGCCTATGAATATATGATAGTTAATTTTTTTGGTCTGCTTACATTGAATTCCTAGTTTTGATTTAATTTAATCCCTTCTACCCCAGTATAAATTGTATATTATAATAAGAACATTCCCAAGCATTGCTTTTTGAGTTGACCTTTATCTTTAATCTCAGATTCCATTCTCTGGTTACCAGCTTCTTTAGAGTGAATGTTGCTTTATATTTGGATGTACAATTCCTTTCTTTCAGTTTGTGGTTTTTGGAGAACAAGAACTGGATAGCTTCTTTAAAAGCCATTTGCAGTAGTCTGCCTAGAATTTAAAATTTTATGGCTTATTCCATCAGTCCTGTGATATTGCCCCATCTGAATTTAGCTGACTGAGCTAATGCATAATTAGCATTTCTCTCTACTTCTCCCAGTGCCTCCCTAATGAGTTGGGAATTATGTTTTCACAGTGTGTACTGGGAAGGCAGACATGTCTAGGATGTCTTTCTGAGCTGATATTTCCCCTTTGTACCCTTCTACCCTGTAACTCCCACTTTGTTATTTTTGTTATTTTAAAAAGTTTTCCTTTAGGTCAACAGAAGAATTATTATTTAATATACTTCTCAGGCTTGTGATTCTTCATAACCCCAAATTCCTGCATTTTGACCTTCACTGTCAGCTTAATTAACTGGTATCTCCTAGTGAAAGCAACAGTGTTGTTTTATTTCTTACTGTTGAGATGTGTTAATGATTCATCAGCAGGGTATTAATGTTCATTTTCATCCAACGAGCACCAAAGATACACCTTTCATCGTTTATTAATTTTAAGGTTCCCTGGATCAAAATCATCTATGAGGGTTAAAAGCCACTTAAAAAACTGTCATGCACTTCCCTGGTTTATGATAATTGAAGTCTGTGTTTATTTTGACAAAGGGAGGTATATTAGTTCATGAAGGGATGATGGTGTGTTATCAAGGTAAACACATTTGAAAGCCTTCAGGATAATTCTTGAAAATATTATTAATTGAAAATCTAAGATTTGGGTGCATTATCACTATTAGAAAGGGATATATATATATATACCAACTTTGAGCTTAATTTTGAAAGCATTATAGGAGATAATATTTTGGCCTAAGAAATATTGAACATTGTCTTGGTTACTATTCTCTTGTCGCTGGGACAAAATACCTGACACCCAAAATTAAGGAAGGAAAGGTTTATTTCACTTATAGTTTGTGGAGGTTTCAGTCCATGCTTGGCAGGTTACAAGGCAGAGTGACACATGGCAGAGGGCTACAGCTCATGGTGGCAGAACACAGCAAAGCAACAAGCACACAAGGGAGGAATGGCCCCAAGCAGCCTCTTCCTCTCCCTTACATATGCAAACTATCTACCCCAGGGCAGGTGTAGCTCTCACACCCATAATCAATCAAACTCTAAAAGCTTGCCCCATGACAGCATGAGGCTTTGGGAGGACATCCAGACACAAACCATAACAAACATAAAGATATTTTGGCTTGTATCTAGATGTCTTCCAAGAGCCTCATGTGCTCGTAGGTGGGGATTTTTGAGGGAGCTTGGACTATGGAGGTTTAGAGCTCGCTTGCTGTTTGGAGATGGGATCTGATCAGAAGAGGCGGGTCACCGGGAGCATTTTCTCTCTGCATGGCTCCTTCCTTCATTCTCTGCTTCCCTCCAGCCACGACATGAGCAGCTTTTCCTCTGCCATGCTTCCCTGCCTTGGAGCCAGCCAACTATGGACTGAAACTCCTACTAAGTATAAGCAAAAATAAACCTTTCCTTCTTTAAATTGCATGTGTTGGGTATTTTGTCCCAGCAAGTAGAAAAGTGACTAAGGCAGAAGGCAAGAGGTCTTTGTTTTCCTGAATGTTTTTCCAGAGTACAGAGCCAAAACTATCAGTTAACATTTTGCTTCATGATAAATTGCTCTAATACAGAATTTAGTGGTTTCAAAAGACAATCCTTTCTTTAGTTTGCAATTTTGTGGGTTGGCAACTTGGGCAGAGCTCAGCAGGTTGAGAGAGCTCAAAATGGGTGGCGGTCTTTGCTCTGTGTGCTCTCATAGCTTCTAGAAATCAAACTTTTTGCCTGGAGCTGATAAGGGACCCTAAGATATCAAGACAGGGAGAGCCTCAGAGAGCAATCACTTTTCAATCTCTCTCTCTCTCTGTCTCTCTTACTATTGTCCTACTGGCCAAATTACTATTGTCCTATTGGCCAAAACATATCCCATGGACAAACTCATAGGGAGGGAGGAAGGGAGGGAAGGAGGTAGGGAAGATGGGAGGGAAGGAGAGATGGAGAGCAAGAGCAAGAGCAAGAGAGAGAGAAAAGATGTGTTGTACGTGTGTGTGTGTGTGTGTGTGTGTGTGTGTGCATACATAAGGGTGTGCATACAGAGGGATGGGGAGGTGGGAGGTGGGTTGTGATGAGTGGGCTGGTTATCAAGCTATTGAGGACAGAGTACACAGAGGAATAAAAAGATCACAGATGCTGCTATGAAACATCTACCAGAATGAGACAGAAGAGAAATTATTTGCCTAACAGTGTAGAGCAACATTTCATCAAATAGATTCTAAGGAATTCTGGTTTGGGAAGTATATCCATATGGTACTGAAGGAAGACTTCTAGGGCTAACTAAGTTTGGGAAAAGCTGGGTTGAGCAAAGCTAAAGAGACTTATTCATTTCAGGAAACCCACAGCTATTAATATGGCAAAAGTCCTGATAAATCTTCAGGTATAGGTGCAAAATTCCCCCACACTACTTGACAATAGCACTTTCTGTTCCTATTCAGCACCTGCCATGAATAATGTTGTAGACAAATGAGGTGTAGACAAATGAGGCTGTTGACTAACCTTTTATTTTTCAATCCTTACTTTTGACAAAGGTCTTAACTACTACATTTTTGGGTCTGTTTCTCATATTAAAATGGAACAGAGCAAATTCTACTATCGTTTTCTTCAGGAAGAGAGCAAAGCAAAACAATGAGGGCTGTGATAGGGCTGGTTGCCTTCATCATCATTGTCTGAGAAATCCATTTGTGTGCAGTTTTACTATGACTAGATTTAGAATATGGTGACTTTTCTATAGTTAAAGACTTTATATTAATATTTGTACCCTGACAACAATTGGAATGAGCCAAGATTATAAAGTAAATGACCTCCACATGTAGCCTTTGGAAAGAATTTGCAGTATGTTTTCCATTGTTTAATTCAGTAAGTAGATAGTGTATTCTGGTAGAGATGAAACAAGTAGAAAGATAAAGACTTTGGTGTCTACAATTAAATGTTCTCCCTAGTCGCTCTATAGCTATCTGACTGCATGACTGTAAACATGTTTCTTAATGCTCTGAGATTGTTTCCTTAACTGTAAAATGAATACGGCAGTATCTCTCTGAGGTTCTATGGGATAGTGCAAGTAAAATTTTAAAACAGTGGTTCTTGCAATATAGTCAATGCTTTATAAATGGTAGAGATTGCTCTTAAGAAAGGAATCTTTGCTTTGTAAGGACAAGATGGAAGAAGGGTGGGGCTTTATTAGGAATTGGGGTAAAGCTCTGACTTTGCTAGATGATGTCAGAGAGATTCTTGTTCTTGTCCAAAGACAGGCTGAAGCCTGATTTGACTCTGAGATCTTGGTACTTTGTGTTCCTTCTGGCTGAAAATGCTTCTCCTAAGGACTGTGCATACTTTCAGGTCATGTACATTTCATTTTAATAGTCAGCTCCTCAGCCAACCTCCTACAGCAGTTATTCCCTTTCCTCAATTTCCCTTTAATAACTACTTTATTTTACTTGCATCACTTATCACTTTATGATATGACTTTCTACATTTATTTATGTGTTTATCAACTGCTCCTGTCCAGCTAGAAATGTACTTCTGTAGGATCTTATATGCCCATGTCTAGAATGTGGTCTGGCCCCAAGAAGCATTTCTTTAAACATTCGTGACTGAACACAGAATAAACAGACTGGACAGAAAGGTGTCTCAGGAGTCTGCCCAGAGCTGCACCCTTTTCCCTGTGGCTCTGAATTTTCATGCTGAGAGCTGGACACCACTCAGCTTCCCAAGAACAGGAGAACTCTGATTGATCTGCATCTCTATCTCTTTGAGTGTGAGCCCAGGACCTGGAGCAAGCAGAGACCTCCAAACAAAGGGGCTTAACTACCAATGAGCATAATGGGAGGCAAGAAGGGATGGCACAGAATTTTGTACTCTGCCCCAAGAAGGCTGGGATATTTCATGGCTCAGTGTTCTTGCTTAGTAAGCAATTTTCTTGTCTGTGGAGCATATAGTGACTTACTTTTCAGGACTTAGTTCAACCATGACCAACCTTTCCTGATCTCCCCACATATACACAAAATTAGCTGCACTCCTCCTCTGTGTCTTCCTTCATTCTGTACACATTTCTTTAACCTATACTTCCCTAAGGATCAAGCATACATACAGGTATGTAGGATCTCTTAAGTGTTTATTGCCAGCCTGTATTTCCTCTTGTTTGGTATGAGCACCTTTATTTATTTATTTAGTTTCGTGTTCTCAGTCCCTATGGTCTAAGTGGAGCTGACTACCTCCTTGCCTGGGAAGGGGGTAGGTAACTTGTTCACTGCCAGTGCCATACCCTTGACCAGTGACTGGCTCAGAAGAGGGCACATGTCACAGACCTTGTGAGTCAAGTCTGGTGCTTTTGCTGGGATTATTGAAAAAGGGACTTTCCCTTTCCACTGTTGTTGCCAGGCTAGTAGAATCCAAGGCTAGAGTGACTGGAGATAATTTTACCACAAAAATTAAAGAATAAGAACCAACAGAGAAGAAAGTAGAATTTGAGAGAGAGAGAGAGAGAGAGAGCGAGCTAGAAAGACAGAGACAGAGAGAGAAAGAGACAAAGAGAGAGAGATTGAGAGAGAATATATTCTGCTGGATATTTTAATACCTGAGTCTGACGTGCCCACAAAAACTGGGTTTTCAATTACTTAACCGCTGCATTCTTTTGTTCGGGCCAACTCAAGTTGAAATTGTGCCCTGTGTAATTGCTTAATGGCTAGTGCAATGCTCCCTACCCCCAAAGTGGGAACCCCTTGACCACGGGGACTGTCTCTTTATCATCTTGGAATCCTATCGTGGGCTCAGCATTTGCCTCCTAATGTGGTTTGACTGATTGCGAAAACAGGTGAATGAGAGTAGCAGATAACTGGTCACATCTTTAAAGGCAAACTCGGGATTTGGGATTTTTATGTATTTTGGATTACATGTTTCAGTGTATCCTGGTTCCATGTCACCAATTGGAAGTACTTCTTCCTTGTTTCTTTCAAACGTCCATTAGCTTGTTTCCTGTCATTTGATTCTTTCTCTTTGTATGATGTTCATGGCAAACAAATTCCCCTTAATTGAGGGTTCTTGCTATGAGGATTTATTTGCATTATTGCTTTGTTTTAACAAACAGGATGTTAGAGCAACTGATGATTAATATGATGGGAAGGAGTGAACATGCTAAATGAGTCATTACATCAGACCCAACATGCTTCATGATTATGTAACGTAGAGCAGGGAGCAGTAAGGAGCCTGCTGAAGGGAAAGATAAGGTAACAGGCTCCGAGACTATTTTATTTCCAGACCATCTTACAAGCAGAAAGCTGTCATCATTTCCCTAGCTTACTTTGACCGTGAAAACTGACTGTTTAAGGAGGTGCACTTTCAGGGGAAAGAATAATGCTAAGCAATAGGCCTGGACTGGGAGTCAGGAGTCCAGTTTTGGCTACTTTGGCTACATTTCTATTTGGGCAAATCCCCATTTGAGCCTAAGTCATTTCACTTGCCTCTGCACAGAATGGTGGTGAGTAGTGAGGAAGAATTTGAAAAATGTACATAATAACATGTTTAAGGAGATTTGATTATCACATAGTAGTATTCTTGATAATAGTGCAGATCACATGAGATGCCTAGGATTATGAAAGTATGTTCTCAGACATCACCCAGGAATGTAAATAAAATTTGTCTTTACTCCCACCCTTGGCTCCTCTAGTCCATTTTTTCACACTGAAGCCAGAGTAATCTAAAAATACATAAATCTGACTCTATCACTCCCAGTGCATGATGGACTCCAGTGGCTTCCCATTGCTGTTGCGATTGGAAATAAAATTCTCAAGATGGCAACAAGCCTCTACACCATCTGGCCCTTTCTTACTTCTCCTGTCTCATCTCACAACATCTTCTGCTGTCTGAGTTCTACCCACACTGTCTTCCTTCGGGAACTGAGTGCACTGCGCTCCTTCTCCTCTTGGGCTTTGCTTGTGCTATTTTTTCAGCCTACAGTGCTCTACCCTCTCTGCTGCTTAAACCTCACCTCAAATGCCAGGCTAAATAATAAACCCCTGTCCTGAAAGGAGTCTATGTCCTATACTTCAGAAGCTGTAGATATATCTTACATGGTAAAAGGGCCTTTGGAGATATGATTAAGGTTCGTGGAAGACAGAGATTATTCTGGGTTAGTCAGGTGGGCTCGATGTCATCACAGGGCCCTTATAAAAGTAAAGGAGGAGATTTCCATTCAGTAATAGGACATGTGATGACAGAAGAAGAGAATGGAGTGAATGAAAGTAATCAGCTACCAAACTATGTGGTAGGACTTCCAGAGGAACTCACAGAGAAGGGCACCCAAACCATTTCTGAGGGTGTTGCCAATGGAAACTTCTTACAGAAAACCACTCAGGTGAAAGCTTTGCTACTGGACTGGCTGAAGAGGTGGGGTGAGTGAATGTTCAAAGTAGTGGGGAAAATATGAGCATATTTTCAGGGAAACTAGGATGAGTAAAGAACGTCACGTGTACATATAACGACAATTGAAATTGAAGAACAAATCAAGGACCAGACCATAAGTCTTAGGAACTAGGTGACTTATTTAGGTCAATAAAGGGCTGTAGAAGGGTTTTAAACACAGAGAGGAAACGATGAATTTGGACTGCAGGGGGAAAATTGGAGGAAGGAAGATAAAGCAGCTGTTTCTGTATTTGAAAAGGGAAAAATTTAGTTTGAAATGGATCATGGAGGTGATGAGTATCTTCCTAGAGGTATTTTGGAGGTAGTCTCACAAGAGTGGGCTGCTTGATTTTAGAGGGTGAAAGGAGGGAGAGTGTCAAGGATTCCTTCTAGATTACTAGTCCGGAAAGCTGATAATATTGGTGATTGTGCCACTTGTTGAGGTAAGTAAGACAGGAGGAAGAATACCCTGAAAAAAAGTCATTCACTCTGTCTGCAGCAACAGGTCCTTTAAGAGGTTATGGGTATGGTTTTAATATCAACTAGCTAATTTGGATGGCAATAGGTAGAAGCTATTCTTCATTATGACTGTGGTCTGAAGAGGTCACATTCAGAGAATGAACTTATGAGAAGAAAAATATAATTGGAACAAATATAGGGTCATGCATTTAAGTTCCCAAATTTATCTGCCCAGTATGGGGGTAAGGAAGCATAATTTCCTAACACCCACTATATGCATGGAATGGCTATGTTGGATTAATGAACATATTTAGTACCTCAAATATTTATCTTTTTTAGTGTGTGTGATGAAAGTATTTAAATTTTTTAATTTCCAAGAATGGAAAATATTTTTATTCATACAAACGCTATGTAATTTCTACAAACCTAATGTAGCTATATTAGTTATGTTGAAAGCATAAAATTTACAGAGAAACAAGATGTTTCTCTTCTACCCTGAACTATTTATTTAGTCCATTTCTGAGTATTATATTCAGTTTTGGATCCCATGGGCTAACAATAACATGGAAAGTTTTGAGAATATTCATGGGAGAGTAGCAGGATAGTGAAGCAATTTGAAACCATAGATAGGGAGGAATTATTTAAGGAATTGGGGATGTGGGTGGAAAAAAGAGGTTTTGTGTATGTGTTTGTGGGGTACTGAGAATAATATTATACAAAGGCAGCAATATGGAAAAAGGATTACTCTTACTCTGTGCTATCCCAAGGGATAGAAATGAAATTAATAGAGAAAGTAAAGCAATTGAGTAACTTTGTGTTGAACAAATGTCAAAAAGTTTTGCCACAAGTCGTGAATAGAATGGTAGAGTTCTATTCTACATCAAGGAAAAATCACTGAAATAATTAGGCTTTCCAAAGACAGACATAACTGCCCCAATTGGAAACCATTAGAGATTCATATGTGGAGGTTCTTTTCAGCATTCAAAGGGTCAAAGAGTTGTCTCTTTTGTCCCTGAATACCACCAACGATGTTGAGGATGAGGGTTTGAATATAACCCGCTCAGACAGGAGTTCCTGGGCTAGGGGTGAGGGTGAAGGAATAGCAGTGGCTTCCAACTCTATGCATTCACAACCATACTCTTGTACTGACTTTCCTAGAAGCCAAGGAGGATTTGGGAACTGTAGTCATGAACTTATGTTTACCACCTATACTTTGATGTGTGATTGTGCATGGGAGGAAGCAAAATAGAGCTGTGCAACCTGTGGTGGATTGATTCCAGGGACAATGTTGATTGATTCCTGCCATAATTTTTAAAAAATTCAGTCCTCGAAATTCAGTGATTGAAAGAACCTTAGAGATCAACTTCCCAGTCAGTTTCTAATTTGGTCTGGGTGAGGGTGGAGGTGACAGTGGCTTCCCAGAGGCCAGAGCTTCTGAAATGACTCAGTATGACTGAGAAATCTTGGATTTAAACAGTAATATTATGTTTTGGTTAGCATTTAAATAGGTACATGGTTATCTTAAGTCAGAAATTACTGTTTCTGCTTGTTGGTATATACGATGCATGTGTACGTATAGTCCCTCTCTGCCTACTAAAGCAAAACATTGCATCTTAAATATATTTGGTTGATTTGTACAAACTTTCTTTATTTCCTGCAGTCTTCCAAACAATAGTTTAGTAAGAGGTTCTGGGGAAGGGATACTGGAGATTTTTCTCCTCTCTGGGCCCTGGAAACTGTGCATTGTACTAAAGATGGAATTGAGTTCATTGTCCACTGCTGAAGAGATCAGCTATTTTTCTCTAAGAGCTGTCATGGTGACATATTTCCCCTCATTTATACTGAAAATGGGGCATTTGCTTGTAAGACAGGTTGAAAACAATTTATCTGGCATTTTGAAAAAGTAGAAAATGAACCAACCTCCCTCCACACCTCCCTCCCTTTTCTTCTCCCTGATTTCTAGCTTTTTTGACAGTGTGCATGCAAGTAAAGGATATTACAGCTGTAGGAAGGCTAATTAAAGGCAATTATAGCCTGACTGACCTGTCACCACAATCAAATTACCAAAAGAACAATGTAGCATATTTGGAAAACACTTTCTTCTAGAGTGCATATGCCTGAATCGGTCACATTTTATTTTAGGGATATGAGTATAATGATTACTTAGCCTTGAACACCAGCTGTCCATATCTCTTATGTACTGTATTTATTTTTCTGCAGAAGGATCCTGCTATTCGAATATCTACAAATTGAGGAAGGTATAATAAAAAAGAAAGAAGGTAAGATGAAAAGACAAGGTTGCCTTAGGTTAATTGGGATTGCATAGATTTTTAAGGGCTTATCTTTAATTTTTGTCTCATGATTCATAAAGTATTCAAATTCATTAGCATGGCATTGGAAGTCCTTGTGGTTTGATGGGAACATATTTTCTTCAGATTCATTCTTTCTTTTCCATACAATTCACTCAGGGTACACTCATTTATCTCAATACTATTTCATAAAAACACTCTAAATCAAACTAGAATATTCGTATCTCATTTTTCTTGGTTGCTACATATCATCCCATAGTGTAAATGCATAATTTATTCAATCATTCCCTTGTGAATGGGTGTTTACATCGATTTCAGTGTTTACCAGTACAAATAAAATCACCGGAAGCAACATTTTATATGCATAGTCATGCATTTTTATTTCTAGGACAATTCTAGGAGTGGGTTTCTAAAGAGGATTTGTGGATTTTTGATTTTAGTAGATGTCATTGATTGTTTTCCAAAAAATCTGTAACATTTTGTGATTAAGCCAGCAACTCAGTAAAGTTCTATTTTCCTTACATTATCATAAAAATAGGTCTTGTAGCTCCTTTTGATTTTTGTTAGTTTGAAGAGAGTGTGAAGTGAATTCTATTTGTCTGGGTGTTAAAAATTTGAATATTTAAAAAAATTGGGAAGGTGTGTTTGGATTTGTTTTTTAATGAAAAAATCTATTCAGATCCTGTCTCAGTTATTTTCTCTCATTGCTGAGACAAAATACTCGACATTCAAAATTAAGGGAAGGAAGGTTTATTTGGCTCGCAGTTTGTAGAGGTTTCAGTCTGTTATCAGCTGGCTCCAAGGCAGGGTGGTATAGCAGAGGAGCAACCCTTCAAGGCAGCAGCAGAAGACAGCAAAAGCAACAAGACCAAAAAGGGGCAGAGCAAGCCTCTTTTCCTTCCTTATATTATATGCAGGCTACCGGACCTAGGACGGTTGTAGCACTCACACCGCCAATCCCAGCCTTAGACAATGAATCAATCACAAACTCTAGATTCTGCCGCCAGGGAAAAGCCCGCACCCCATGACCACATGAGGCTTTAGGGGGACATCCAGACACAAAGCATTACAGGTCCTTTCACTGTTTATAGAATTTTTTCTTCTCAGTAAGACTCTTTGAATATGACAGATATTACTTCTGCATTATAAAAATTTCCAATCATTTGTAAATTGACTATTGATATGATCCTCTGTCATATACAGATTTTAAAAATGCCTTTATGTAAACAATGCCTCTGTCTTTTTTTTAAAACTTCCTCAATATTTTCTGGCTTTGCAATCTTCATTAGAAACATCTGTTACTCTTAGTATGGCCATTTCATCTTCTAGATCTTCTTGCAAATTTTTGTCTTTTTAATCAGTTTTGCTAATTTCTCTTACAGCCACTTTATACTACCTTCTGAATTAAACTACTGAGTTTGTTATGTATTAAATATATTTTACACAAGGCTGGCTATTCTCTTTTCATATGTCAATGTCATCTTTATTTGATTAAAGTGATTTATATGTAAATTGAACAACATTCATATATTAATTTTAAGATACTGAATGTTTTTATATTAACTCTTTTTCCTCAAGAGTGATGGTGTGTCTTTCAATATATTTGTATCTTATTTTAGGTACTTCAGTATTTATGTGGACCTTGTGTCTTTTATGCTAAATATACTTCTATGAATTTTAGAAGAAATGAATATTTTCATTTCTATTTTTACTTTCTTCTTAAAGAAAGGACTATTACATATTCAAAATACATTGTATCTACTCCTAAAATTTAAAAAAAATAATTCTAGAAATTTTTAACAGAAATATCTCATTTTTGCCCTTATCTTCTACTGAGTTCAACCTGTATGGAATTCTAGAGTGGGATTAATTTCTGAAATGACCTTGAAGTTTTTAGTTCTTTTCTCTTTTCTCTTTTCTCTGCTACTGATGAATCTGATACCAATTGGATTCTCGTTAATTCACAGGTGAATTTTATTTTTCCCATAAGAAAACTTTTTGGGGTATTTTCTTATCTCTAGTATTCTGAAATTTCACAGTTTTTGATTTGGGGTATGTCGCTTTGTCATGGACTCCTTTGGGAACTCAGAAGGCCACTTCAATCCAGAAATTTCTTTTTCTTCAGCTCTATCTGTTATCTTCTTTAAAAATGTGTTTTGTCATTTTCCCTGTCATATTTCTGAAACTGTTCTAGGTTCACCACTGGGTCTCCTGAGTTGATTTCCTGTATCTCTAACCTTTCTCATATATTTTGTAAACACGACTTAGGGCTTGCTGAGCCCATGGAGACTAACACTGTTATGACCACTGCTCCCTGCATGGACATAACCAAGCAATATATATGTTCATCGTAACATTTGAAGTGTAGAGGTTGTTTCTTCCATAGCAAAAGCTGACTGAAATTATCTATTTTGTTGCATTTTTGCAATTTATATTATTGCCTTTAAATTCCTTGATATATATTTCTAACTTCTTAATTTCACATTTTCCCTTAATAGTCTGTAGTTTTAATTCTTTGAATTCAGATTTTCTTAAGTTTCTCTAAAATATTAATTAACTTTTAAAAGTCCATCTCTTAAGTTGTATTCATTTATCTGTAGTCATCCATCCTGTCAATATGTAAATATGCAAATAGATTAGTCACTGTCTCGTGGCTGAGACACAATATCTGACACCTGCAACTCACAGGAGAGGTTTATTTTGGTTCTATTTTCAGCCCATGGTTGTAGGGCTCCAAGGCAGGACAGCATGGCAGGGTAGCATGGCAGAGAAAAAGCTGCTCATGTCATGGTGATCAGGAAGCAGAAGTCAAGGTAGGGTCTGGGCAGGCAGTTATAACTTGCCCACAGTGATCTGCCTTCTCTGACCAGGTCTCATCTCCTGAAAGCAAGTCAGCTATAATGCCCCTATCAGCTGATAGCCTTCTGAAGGTCCCACCTATGATTGCATGAGGCTTTAGGGGCACAGCTAGATAAAGACCATAGCAAACTGGATATAGAAAGATTGGAAAAGATCATGGCACACTAAGAAAGTGAGTGTGGCCATATCAATACTGAACAAAACAGATTTCAAGCCAGGACATTGCCACAGATAGAGGTGACATTTCATTATGATAAAAGGATCTGCTTGAAACTGTGATAGAGACAGATTTCTTCTTCACTTTCTCACAGGAGTTGGATGTTTTACTTACCAGTGATCTTGGGTAAATTAATCTCTGTGATACTCAAAATTTTCACTTATGAAAGGAGATAGCAATATCTACCTGAGTTTTGTATTGTATGCTACTAGAGTATTATTAAAATGTTTCACAAAGTTTCTGATATAAATATCCTATAAATGCTGCATTCATTTGTTTCTACAATTCATTTTTTCCAGGGATTTATATCATTAATACATTGGATTCAGTAAATATATCTTGGTTAAGATGAAAGAAACATTCTGCTATAGGGGTTGTCAAACAAAAGCTTGTAGTCTGGGCACTGTGTTTGTAAATAAAGATTTATTGGAACACAACCAGGCCCTTTTGTTGGTGTCTCATCTATTCCTGATGTTGTACTATGGTGGTAGAATTGAATAGTTGTGACAGAGACCAAAGCAAAATTAAAATACCGTCTGGCCTTTGAACAAAAACTTTGCCTGTCTGTGTTGTTGTACTTAGGAGCAATGACTTTTGAAGACCAGGCTTTATCACTTGAAGACTTATACATATTTGCATCAAATTTTTACCATTCTATGTTTTAATTTTTTACAAAAATCCCTTTAATACTTTTCCATTTTCCCATTAGCCTTCCTGCTACCCCCATCCTAAATTCTGTGTGTTCCACTGACTCCTCAGACTCCTTTCTGTCTCTCTCCAACTAATCCCTTCTGCTCTACTGTCTCTTTTTGATACTTTGATGACTTTTATATATTTTATTTCCTCTCCTTTATTTCAGCCCATTGCTTCCAAGCAAAGAAAATCTCCAGAATGAATCAGCCATCAAACCACTTTTCCAAATGTGACAATTCTTTTCTATCTGGCTGCTATTTTTTAATCTGTTGACTTCTTTTTATTTTATTTGCCCTGCTCTCCTCTACGCCTTTGTTTCTTCATTGCTGGATGTTTTCCTCAGTCCTTGATTATCTGACATTCCATCCTCATCTCTCACTATGATCTTCATTTACTTTAAGCTTCTATTCACTATTTTTTTGTTGTTGTTGTTGTTTTTTGTTTTTTGTTTTTCTCCGGTACCAGGAACCGAACTCACGACCTTGCACTTGCCAGTCAGGTGCTTTTGCCGCTGAGCTAAATCCCCAGCCCCTTCTATTCACTATTATTCAAACACTTTTTTTCCATCCACACTTGCTTGCCTTCATTTCTACGATGACATTTCTTCACCCATCAAAATCTTCCTACTCATCACTCAAGGCTTAGCACAAACATTTTCTCATCCTAGAATTATTCCATTATCTCTCCAGGAAGAATTTTCTTCCTGCTTTTATAACTTGTGCTCTCCTGAGACATTAGAGTGCTGAATAAACTTATGCTTAACAAATCCTACTGTTTCTTTAAACATCTGGCTGTGCTTCCAGATTATAATCCAGCTGTGAGTGAGTGTATGGTTTCATTTGCCTTTGGATTTGGTGTGGAACCTGGTTCAGAAGCCTGTCCAATAATGGCTTGTGAGAGAAAGGAGCAAATTTAAATAGATTCTAAATAATTGCAGTCAAGTTGTGAATAAGTGCTCAGACATACTCTTGTGGGTTTGATGACACAGAAAAACAGCCATCTTCTCCTACAGAAATACTTGGGACTGTTGGACAGAGCTGTCACTGACCCTGAATAGCAAATTTTTACATCCATAAATAATCTCAAGCAAGCTGCTCTGTGAAAAGTCCTTTTTCTTTTAGGGAGCAAGTAAGACAAAAATGTTCATTGTGAAAATTCAGAGAAGAGTCGCATAATATGTAAGATTATGGTTTAAAATCTTGAACTTTGGCTAAAAATTGAATAGTTTATTCAGGTATTTCTTCTATTCAGCTTGAACAGTGTAAAATCTTTATGGACAAAGATTCAGCTAACATTGTCCCTGAAGAATACACAGCATCTGGACACATAACACATGATATCGTCATAGGAAGGTAACCATTTCATGGACAGGTCAATCTGATGCCCACTACAATTACAAAAATGGTCTAGATAGTAAAGGAAGTCTGCAGAATTGGAGACTTCACAGAACATTTTTTCTTGTATTAACAGCTCTGACTGTAAAAACACCCTCATGGGATGTAACAGAAGGGTTGGAAAACAAATAGTAAAGACTATGAAAGTGGAGGGTATGAGAAAACAACAATAGAGAATTCGTAGTCCTAGATACCAGACTGCTAGGAGCCCCAGTTGTGATCTTATGCTTATAGTAGATTGTGGCTTTAGGTAAATTTCCAGGTAATGGTGCACCTAGTCTAGAATTGGCTGGGAAAGCTCCTGGTAGAGCCTGCACGTGTTGGAATGCATGGATTACCTGCTGGTTGCTGTTTGGTTGGAACTTACTGAAACCAATCTGACTTCAGAGTGGACTGTAATTAGAAACTGCAATAAAGTATAAAAGAAGAGTCATTTATAAAATGCAGTGAGGAAATTGACCTCATTTTTCAGATGAAGAATTTTTCAAAGTTAAATATCTTTCCCAGTCCACCTAGCCAATGTATAAATGACAGAGCCAGAACTTGAACAAGTTCTATTGTGCTTATAATTCTGTTTTTCTCAGTACATGAGTCCTACTTTTGATAATATGTGTATGCATCCCATATACACATTGTTTGCAGTATGTGGAACAATTTAAGTGGCTCACCATACACGAGCACCTCAGGGAGTTTTGATCTTTATTATATTATTATTTGCTGTGTGACATGTTACTTTAAAATTTTAAGACTTAAAATAGCAAGCATCTATTACTTCACAGCTTCTGTGGGCCAGGAGGCTGAGAATGGATTATCTGGATGCTTCTGCCTCAGGATTTCTCATGAGGTCACCGTCAAGCTGTTACTGGGATTGTGGTTTCATCTGTAGTAGAGACTGAGATGGTGTCTCCTAGTTTACTCCTAGGGGTGCTGGTGACCTCAGTCTTCCACATGGCTCTTTTTATAAGGTTATTTTGTAAAATGACAACAGACTTCTCACAGGGAAAGCAATTCAACAGTAAGCAAGAATGCCCCAAGCCACATTCTCTTATAATCTAACCTCTGGAAGTGTAATGCCATCACTTCTGCCATGTTCTGATCATTAGAAGTGAGTCGTTAATTCCAACCCTCACTTGAAGGGGGAGAATTACTTAATGGCACAAATATCAGATGGCAGGGTCATTGGTACCATACTGGTTGCCTACTGCCAGATATTTCTTCATCTTTCTATCTTCAGCCTCTCCCATGAGCATGGTCAGTTTCCTGGGCTCAGGAGCACTTCTATTTAGAATATTGCAAAATCTCTATTACAGGTGTCAGTGCAATATGGTCTCACATGTTAACATCCTGGGCAACCCTCACAGCTAGGATTTCTTCCTGATGACAAATCTGTAGGTGATAAAGCATTCCATTAGGATAAGTAAAAGAGGCACAATAGTATGTATCTATTATTACACTCAGTGAGTTGTTAAATAAATATGTACCTATGTTTGCAAGAGAGATTATTAAGAGGAAAATTTGCACTAAGAAAATAAGTAGTGTGGCATAGCTTAGGAGACTTGAGACCTAGTTCTTGTCCTAGGTGTTTGAACATATTTTTAATCTCTCTTGTTCTTAGTTTCTTTATTTTAAAATGTTGTAGTCAAGGAAAGTGGGGTTTGCCAATTCAAAAGCCCTCAGGGATTGGGCAAGTAGCACGGGAGAGTGAAAAGACCAAATATAAAACAAACTATCTCAGGAAGGCACTAACCTATTATTTGATTGCCATGGGGAAATGTGAGCACAGGGTGGCCAGATCTTCTGTCTTTTCAAAGAAAGTTGAAAATCCAGGGTTTTTGTAACATTTTCCTATTTTCAAAATGTGTAGAGGCTAAACAGTATTTAACCCGTTTATGGTCAGTTTGGAATCCTAAAATGAGTATATCTTTTAAGCCTTTTCTCATTTTAAATTGTTTCTGTTTTTTATTTAAAAATATAAGCTAATGAAAGAGTTTTGCAGTATATGCCATATTTATTGTGTGGATTGGAAAGGCATCTCTTTTATAATATGATTGTTGTAAGCAGACATAAAAAATTTGTCTTGCCTTAGATGGTTTGTTTTTCCAACACTCTAATTGCTTTAGAAAGATCTACATTTCTGCTGTAAGGAATCAATAAAAATGGTTAATGTGAAAGACACTTCTCATTTCATTTATATTTGACCCTTGGTGCTACTGGGAAAATAGAATAGAAACCACAAAATGAAAAATTTAAATGAATCTTGATGCTATCTGATAGGAATCTTCACCACCTCGGGTCACGGACTCAGTGAGAACATCTATCTAATACTTGTTAAAATGAAGTCATAAATTATATTCATAAAAATTTTTATAAATAACCTCACACAGGGTCAATGTCAACAGAAGAAATTAAAAAAGCAATTGAGAAGTCCTGATGAATGAGCTTGTGGGTCTGGAACTGGCTGTGTGATTGTCAGGGGCCAATTTTTACCTAATAAACACTCAAATGCCGTCATTAATATTGACACAGGAAAGACAAATGGAGATACTCTTTACGATAAAATGTCATTTTGGTGAAATTAAAATAAAAAGTCATGACTTCAAATACACAAAAGAGACATGGAATGGAAAATTCTGGGCTCTGCATGTTCTGGAAGTGATAATTGGGAGGGAGCTATTTCCAGAAGTTTCTATGGAGTTAAAAAGAATTATTTTCTATATTGGTAAGATGGAAGGGACTGCTATTGTGCTAATTTCAGGAAAACTATGGGTTTTGTTGCTTATTTCAAGGAAAGTGCATCTAATCCCTGGAGACTGTTGATATTGCAGGCTTTCTATCAGCTGTAAGTCCTGGGTCCTTCTGGAAGAAGCATACACAACATAGACCTAGTGAATAGTGCATTATGATGCAGTTTGCTAATCAATCTGTGTTCTGGTTTCTGCCAAACAGATTCAGCAGTCTTGCAGGTTTTTAGGCTGTTGTCAGGCAAAGAGCTTCTCAGCATGGATTTTGCATAGAGATAGCCTGGTTGAATCTTCTGTAATCTACCTATTTGCTAGCTCTGTGACCTGGGGCAAACTGCTGAGCATCTTTCTGCTATGGTTTCCTCACTTGTCAGCTGGGGAAGACCTACAACAATGGATTCAAGATTGGTAGTATTGGTACATGTAAAGTGTATAAAGTATTCACAAGACACAGTGTAATTCACATTTAATCAATTTTACCATTATTATTATTATTGCTGTAATGCCTTTGCTAATGTCATAACACTTTCCCCCTTGATTGACACACCTGATCTGTGTACCATAGTGATTCTGTCTCACAGGATCATGGTTTCTGGTCCTCTTCCATGATCACGTTTTCTGCCTTCCATTTCCTCCCTTCCTTCCTTCCTTCCTTCCTTCCTTCCTTCCTTCCTTCCTTTCTCTTTTCCTTCCTTCCTTCCTCTCTCCCTCCCTCCCTCCTTCCTTCCCCTCCTTCCTTTCTTTAAATTGAGCAGCCACTTTCTGATGCCAAACTTATTTTGGAATTCCTCTTTCTGCTTAGGAGAGCTTTTATCCAGCTCTTGGTTTCAAAATCATGAATGGCTGAGAATTTCTTAGAGGTGCCAGGTGACTGTCACAGTTGATAGCATATAGAAGGCTCCTGGATGTGTTTGCAGGCAGTTGATCTACCCTGTACATGAGCCTGAGGATTCTGGTAATAGGCTAATGTGAATCTCCATATTGAAAATTCCATAGAGAGGCACAATCTCTGTCTTTCCTTTTTAATAAGTGAGCAGCCATCAGTTCTTCTAGATTCAGCTCATGTTTTACTGTCTTTACAAAATGTTTCCAGAGTCATCATCCACATGTGAAATTGACCTCTTTCTTCTTGGTGCAAATCCTTGATGGAGGACATTTGTTTGTTCATTCAAACTGGATCAGGTCCTGTTAGATATCATTTGAAAAATTTAACTGACATAATAATTGTATAGGTTTATTGGGTACAGTGTGACATTTCAATACATACATACAATATGTAGTAATGAGATCAGGGTAATTGGTATATCTGTGACCTCAAATATTTATCATTTCTTTCTGTTGAGAACATTCAAAATTCTCACTATTAGCTTCTTTGGAGGATATAATTAATTTTTCAATCATAGACATCATTTTTTAAGGACGAAGGGTGACTTCAGCCATATTTCTGAATACCCAGAGTTATTTTTATGAAGATGATTGTTGCCTGGACTTGGTACAGCTGCCTTTAGAAGATTTAAGCATACTTATATACCTCAAACATAAAATCACATGTACACACACATTGACACAAACTCGTAGACATTTTATGTAGTAGAGTATCAGAGTCTGGTGTCATATTCCCAAACTCTTTCTATGGTATTAGAAATTCTTCAGCTAGGAAGTCAGCATTTCCTGTGGCCTTATAAAGGTTCTTATTTAGAGCTCTTGGTTTTGGGTGGCTAACTGATTGTCTTCTGAGTTTCATGCTAGATCGGATGATTTTCTCCTTACATTTGTATTAACATTCTCAATATGGATATGTCTCATCTGCTTGATCAATAAGGCTCCGATGTAAATTTTTTGGGCGTTATCTATTTCATCATACTAAGTACAGCAACTACATTTCAGTGGTCATTCTTATTTTTATATTCAATTATTAAATAATTTAGTTGTATGAGTTAAAATATATAGATTCTTTATAAGGCCTTTATATGACTTTGGATGTCTATGGCTTTAGTATATCTTCCTAGTACCTTCTGAAGTGGTTGTAATTTTGGTTAGAATAAAGAATACCTTCCAAGATGGCTGAAAGCTTCAAGATTGTTTGTTATCCCGATGTCATTCTTTCTATTCTGCCTTCCACCACCACAAATATCTCCTGCTGGCAGTAGCTGCTTGGCTGAAGTACCTGTGAAAATATCCTGACTGAGGATAGTAGACTTAGACTTCTGTGAATAAAAAATTTCTTACCAATCACATACAGTAGCACAATTTTGGTCCATACTTGGCATCTAACCAAGCACCTTTTCAAGGAAAACTTTCATTATTTGAGTGGACCAGAAAGATTAAGAAAAGAAAGTAGAAATACAGAAGGTTGCCATAGAAATAATGGGGATTGAAGTCAGGCCAATCTGACTTGGAACTTCGGGCCTGCCAAGTGTAAGCTATGTGATACCAGGCAAGTTTCCTGTTACAGTTCATATCTAGGTAGGTGGGGCTTTCAGGAGGTGACTGGGTCACAGGGGCATGATATTCCTCAGTAGACTAGCTTACTGATGAGTTTATAACTCATTGTACTCTTAGGAAGTGAAGCCTTGTTTGAGGAGGTGGGTCACTGGGAGTATGACCTGGAAGAGAGTAGCTCTATCACTCTTTTCCTCTTCTTTGATCTCAATCTGTCTGTCTGTCTGTGTCTCTTTCTCTCTCTGCTTCTTGTCTGCCATACCATGAACAAATCTCCTCTGCCCTGCTCCTCTACCCTGCCTTGGAGCCAGCTGACTAAGGACTGAAACATTTATAACCTATGAACCAAAATAAACCTTTCCTTCTTTAAGTTCTGGGTGTCTCAGAGTGAAAAAGTAACTAAGGAAAAAATAAAAGGGCCTCTCATCGTTAGAGCTCATTTAACTTTCAGAGATCAAGAACTCTTACATTTTGTAAATGAAAATAACACTACTAAACCCAGAGCTTCATAAATAGAACAATATCTTCTGTTTGTAAAGGTGATCACAGTACTAGAGTGATGTAAAAATAATAATAGTGAGATATTTCTTGGCAAACCTTTTGGGTAAAGGTTAGGAGAATATTCTGTGAGTTGTCTTGGGGTGAATGCTGTACCTGCAACTGCTACTGGTGAATATTTTCAGGGCAAATGGGGAATCGATTAACCTATATGAGCCTTAGATTTCTCATCAGAGGAGTGAGAGTGATAAATAGTGCTATTTGATAGCTTGTGAATATGAAATGGGGTTATACAGATTCTACACAATAAGTATTTTTAAAACATAAAACCCAGCCAGTTATTGAAGATTTGTCAGAAATAGATGATTAGGTTCTGTCTACTCTGAGAAGAAGCTTGAAGTGAATTTAAATAAAGAGGCAAATAAGAGAAAGGCCTAGTACTGTAGTAAGTCTGAAGGACAATGAGGTCTTTATGATAGGGAGTGCCATGAAAAAAGAAAAAAATAGTGGAATGTTGCATCTCTGTTACAAACTTGGTGCCAGACTGATTCTCTGTAATTTTTTTTTCTATATTTCCATAACACTTGAGCTATGCATTCAAGCCACTGTACAAAGGAGGGACTTGGAGCTCCCTTGGAGATGGGAAGGAGTTTAGTGCTACATGGTGGAGAAATGACAAAGCCTGAGTAACTGAACAGAGGTTCACGAGGGAAGCAAACCTTTCCTCAGTAAGATGGTTAATCTCAATTGTGTCACACTGATTGGCTTAAGAAACACTCAGGTGTTAATGGAGCACATTTCTGGGTGTGTCTGGGTTGCTCATGGAGGTGTGACCTTGAGTACCTCTATGGTACTTGGCCCCCTGTCTCTGCCACTGTTCCCCCTGCTCTGCTTCCTAATCCCACGGACAAAGCAGCTGTTCCAAGTCTTTCCACCATGATGTTCTTGTCTTGGAGCCAGCTGACCATGGACTGGATTCTCCAAATGCATGAGCCAGATTAAACCTACCCTTTAAACTGTGGGTATCAGTGATGAGAAAGCTGATAACACACCCAAGGAGGGAAAGGAGGTCAATGCTGTGGTGAGGTTAAGGGAGTGGTCACTATCAGTTGGATTCTTATAGTTTTAGGGATGATAGTTCATATGCAGTGATAGTATTTGTCCTCAGGAAAAAGATGCCGGGGAATAATTCCCATTACCTTTCCCAGTGTTTTAAGAAACAAATGACTTCTTAGATGATTTAGGAGACAAGGATTCTGTAGTTCTGGGTCTTTATTTTTTTCTTTCCAAAACTGACAGTAAAAGCAAATGTAGATTAAGATCCTCAGGCACCTGATTGTTTTATAATATTGCTTGAAGCCCATTTCACCACTCAGCAGAACGGCACTGAAACCAGTGAGTCCCTACACACACCAGCCACTGTGGTAAGCCCTGGAAATGTACAAGTGAACAAGTAGTCTTTGCTTCCATAGAACTTTCAGGAAGTTCAGGCCTTAAATAATTACACCGATAAAGCTACTGTAATTATAATAATGAAAAAAGCTATGGAAAGAGAGTGAAGTTTTAAAAAGTAATTATAACAGGAAGAAGAATCTATGAGGGAGCAGGGAGTAATTGCCATAGAAAAGCTACCCCAAGGCTGTGACATTTCAGTGGAGCTCTGAAAGATGAATAGGATTTTTCCAGTTGAAAAGGAAGGAGCTCCCTAGGCAGAGCACACACTTGTCTGCCATCCGGCATATCAATTCATGACCCTTTTTTTTAAAAAAATACCTACTCATGCTTTGATTTTGATATCAGTCTCACTGTACTCTGGGCATATTCTATTTCAGATAGGAGGTAATTGTCTTGGGCTTCACCCAGCAACTATCCTTGGCCTCCCTTGCTGGCTTTGGAGCTGGTTCATAGCTTCTTCTATATTGCTTTTTATATGATTCTTGGATTCTGCTTTCTTCTCCTTGCCTTGTGCTTGCACATTAAAGCCGAAGGTGAAGGGGAAAAATACATTTTTCATTTTAGGAAACGTTAGCTGCGTGAAGAGTGGTTCTCTGAGATGCCGAGCAAATTTAAATTGCGTCTCCTATTGGAATCAGCTGCTTGTGAACATAAGAAAATAGCATCTGTTTATTAAGGAAGCCACATGAAAATGCAGGACATGTTTGCAAAGGCTTATTATAGTACAAAGGCAATTGCTGCTTTGTTTATTCTGTTTGAGGCTAAGTCATTAGAATGATCCTTTTTCAGAGAATAAAAGTATGTAAGCCAGGTGTGGTGATGCAAACTTATAACCCCCAGAACTCCAGAGGCTGAGGCAGAAGGGCCGTAAGTCTGAGGCCAGCCAGAACTACATAGTGAGTTCAAGGCCAGTCTGAACTAAATAGAAAGACTTTGTCTAAAAAAGCCATAAAAAACTACTTAGCCTGAAATATTTTTGGCGGAATAATTACTTCCATTTTATTTAAAGATAAATGAAGTGATTAAAACCTTGACTGCAGAGGACATTGCTTATTTCAAGATGTCCAATATGTGGCCTATTCTTGGAAACTTCTTTCCAATATTCTTTGTACTACTGTATTGCTTTCACTGATGCTAATTGTTGCCAAAGTTGTAACTTTTCAATGCCTAAGTCTAATGTAAAGCTCTTGTTGCTCATATGATCGTCTTGTGTGCGTGGTACTACTGGGATGTTTTCTACTTATTAATTCAGAGATCCCTGCTTCTTTCATCTGCTCAGCTTTGCCCTCTTCTAAAGTTTTAGAGTCTTATGTAGGCTGGCAGATGAGAAAGGACAGAGAGGGTCCAACATGTGGAGTTGTCATGGACAAGGCTTTTGTGCCATTGGTCAGAACTCCACCACATGACCACACCCGGCAACAAGGGAGCCTGGGGATGCTTTCCAGTGGCCCATGTAGCAGAAAAAGGAACTCTTTGTTGATACTAAAGATGTTTATTTCTTTCCCTTGCTGCAGAAGATACTAAACCAAAAAAATGACAAAGCATGTGGCCCAGCCCTCACCTAATCTGCTCAGAAATGGGCTTAGGACCTAAGCTAGTCCAGTTACACTGGAAGTCCAGACTGTGTTGGGGTGGCTGGGTGTTCCATGTTGGAGATAAACAAGGGAATATGTTGTTCTACTTCAGAATTTTTCGGAGAAGAGGTGGGATGAGGGGAAGTGGCTCAGAGATCAAAACTGAGCCCAGAAATGACAGCCAAATGAGGTATTTATTGTTTCAGCTGTTCAATCAAGCTTTTTTACTAACACTACCTAGTTTCCAGTCAAAGGAGCCTATTTTTCTATTTCTTTATTTAATTAAATTTGAACTAGAGTGTCTCTCTTGAAAACTTGAAGTCCTGCAGATGGTATCATAAGTATACAATTTCCCAAAGACTTTGACAGTATGTATTACTTAAATGACTTTCTTTGGTATATGATTTAGCTGTTTCTTTAAGGCACTGTATTTATATTTGATTACACATTTACTAGTTCAACAAAGTTTACATACATTGTAGTTATTATGCTTTGTAAATCCCATCTGGGGCAGTTTCTATTAGCAACACTAAGTTCCCCCCTGGCGACTTTCTTGACTTTCTCTCTATTGGCAAATCAATCATTTTATTGTTTAAACTCCTTTCTTTAAAAATATTTGGTTTCAAACAAAGTTCAAGGTAGGGCAGAAAACCAAGTCTCTCCCTGTGGTTATATACACATGAATAATAGCATTGAGCATTTTTTTAACCCAGCACTTCTTAATAGTAAATCAGTGTAATGGTACATTCAAATCTGTTTATCAATATCCTGGTAAATCACAGAACTTGGAGATATATGATGTCATGTGAACAAAGAGAACTCTCTGGGTTTCCTTGGGATGAAAGAATGAGCAAAAGTCAGAGGAAGACTAAGCTATTTTATTAGTTAGGATATAGATTCAGCTTTGACAAAATAGATCTTAAACAAAATAGTTAATTTCTCTTTCACAGAGATATTTGAGCTTGCATAGGGCCTTTACTGTAAGAATTCTTCAGGGATAGCTCCTTCCCTCTTGCTGGTCTGTGTCACTGGGCTGTTGCACTTGTTCACAGGATCCAGGATGGCTCCTCAGCACGTCTGCATTTCAGCTGGGATGAAGATGGTGAGGGGAAAGGGAGAGAGTAAGTAAGAAAAAGTTAGAATATGCTACAGTAACAGCTTCTTCAGATTATCGGTGGCTTACATATTTATTGTAAGGACTAGGAGTTCTGCTTCAGGTTCCTATCACTTAGAGACACCAGATGATGAATTATCTGGGACACCTTGACGGCTTATGTGGGAGAAGGGCATGCCGGAGAGACTTGTCTCAGCACTTATCTAACTTTGCCCTTTACCTAGTGGCCAGGACTGATGACACATACCTAACTTCAAGGAGCAGGAGGCCAGGCTTACAGTGGAGTGTAAATAAATGGCTGTGATCACTACCACAGAAGACAATCCTATTTCAAGATGGCCTGGAAGTTGCACAAATCCATTTTTGGTGAATGGATTTGTCAGACTCTAGACATGTGGAAACTCCTTGGCGTAAAGGAAGCTGGTAAGTGTAGTCTTCATTTTTGTTGTACTGACTATGATTTCTTCACCTCTTTGTGATTCGTTCTTAAAGTTTCTATCCTTGTTCTTACACTACTTAGCTCTTTCTGCTAGAGATGAGTAGAGGACTTTTCTACTAGAGGGCATAGCATTTTAATCACAGTTATTTTACCTAATCATCTCCAAATCTCTGCCATATTGTTTGCCCCTGTTGCTTGCTTTATATCTTCAGACTATACTTTGTCTTGCCTTGTAGTATGCCTTAGAATTTTTTGTTGGAAGGCAGGCACCACGTAGTGTGTACTAGGATCTGAAGCAAATAGATTTTTATTGTGAAGTTTTATGTTCACCTTGATAGAGTTTATCCTCTCTTTACCATTTACATTAGCTACAGGTGCTTGGGATAGCCATTTTCTTTTTTGTCTCCCAGGATGTTTCCCCAGTAACTTCTTAAATAGCATCTTAATTTTGTAGCTCCTTCAGGTGTGGTCTCCTGAATGGATATTGGGGGACAGAGCAGTCTCGACATATTCACATCAATGGAGTCACAGATGAGAATGAGGCAGAGCTGAACTATCTGTGAGGGGCTTACAGAACTATCTGGGAGAGAAGAAATCAGCATTCTGAATCTGTTAAATAGAGAATCCCAAATGCTACTTTGTACCTGTGTCAGAAGGTACATCTGACCCTCATCAGTGTGCGCGGGGTGGGACCTAGGAAAGCAGTCTATACCCCAATGATTCACTCTGTCTTTTAGTGAGCATGTGACCTTGGACTATGTCTTCACAAGTAATTTTCATTGTTTTTTTTCCTTAGCTAGGTGAGATGGAAATGCTAGAAGGGGTACTCAGTTTGGATATTTTCCATTTGCCATAGGCTTTGATTATTTTGCCTCAAGGGTTGATGAAGAAGAGATAGATTTCAGCATATTTTGAAATGTTTACTTTCTTTCTTTTCCTATTGGAAGTACAAAGAGACTCTTCTAATCTTTCCCACAAACGTGGTGATATTACTGGAGCTATAACTCATGAATATATGGGGTTTCTCCCTTCAACTGGAACCCAAACAATTTTAGCTCTTAAAGTGGTCTGTCTTCTGCCTCTAGCAGTTTATCGCTTACAGTTTAAATTTTCCTACCCGGGGCTGGGGATTTAGCTCAGCGGCAAAAGCGCCTGCCTGGCAAGCACAAGGTCGTGAGTTCGGTTCCCGGTACCGGAGAAAAACAAAAAAACAAAAAAAAATAAATTTTCCTACCCATTCCTGAATTTAGCAGCTTCTACTCCTGCTCTGTGTGTGCCTCTCTTAGTTTTTGAGGCACTGATTTCTCCTGTGACCTAAATCCTCTGACAGATCTAAGAAGAGTTGTTGATTTCTGACTTGGGCTGTGTTTTTCTTTGTTCTTTCTATGAGGACTTCCTAGTTATTTACATGTCAGAGAGGAAGCTCATTGTAAACAGTGTGTTCATCATTACAATGATGTCACCTGGGACCTGTGGTCTTTATTACTAGAAGCCATGTGCTCAGCTAACAAATGGGGTTACATTACTACATAATAGTGAGAGGAGAATGGATATTGGGGTTAATAGCATTCTCAACACATCCACATCGACGGGCCACAGATGAGAATCGTGTGCAGCTTAGGTATCTGTGAGGGACCCACAGAACTGTCCATTAGGGAACACTTGGAACAGGTAAGCACAGAGAATCCCAATGCTAGTTTATAACTGTGTCAGTAACGTTAGAACTTTCTGTCCTTTGTCTCTCTTCCTTTGTCACCTGCAACCCTGGAGAGCTGCTGGAGTCTAATGACTGGGCAAGTGGAGTGGAGACGCACTGATACAAAAGCTAACCTTCGCTACACTCCAGCACACACGGGCAGGCAGTAATTGGATGAATTAGAGTTTTAATGTTAGAATGGAGAAAAGTTTTTATTACTAGACTGCAGCCAGAGGAGAGCTGAGTTACTGGAACTATTGCAGAAGCTGTGACAGACTGTCAGTTGGCTGCTTTTTCTCCATTACCTTCTTTTTAACAGACTTGCATTTTCACCTGTGCACATTGGACTCCACCTGAGAGATACCTTCGACTGCTTTCTTTGAAGCTAGAAATGTCCCCACAGCTATGTTTCTGGGCAATAAACTGTAAGCAGAAGTACTAAGTTGTATTTCTTTTTTTGTTTGTTTGTTTGTTTTCTGGTACCAGGAATCAAACTCATGACCTCGGGCTTGCCAGGCAGGCGCTGTGCCTCTGAGCTAAATCCCCAGCCCCAGTAAATTGTATTTCTGATACATATCTTTAAGTACTCCCTCCCATCCCTTTTTGTTTATTGCAGTCTTTGGTAGCTGGATCTCTTGCAGCCATTTTGGGCCATGAGGAAGTGGCTGATGGTGTCACACTTTATGTTGGGGGAACTACAAGGTAGAAAAACCAGAGTCCTTAAAGAAAGTGAAGCAGCAATACCAGCCTTGGTCATTTCACCCAAAGAGTAGTTTTGTCAGAGATACAAATATATTTTGTTTCATGTAATCCACTCATTTTGAGGGTTTCTTCCTCTCCTCATACAAGGTAATTATAATTGACATAAAGCCTGTCTAAAATTCCACATGTGCTGGTGTGGACATAGGCAGTGACATGGTGGCTGGTTTGCGGGTCTGCCATGGTGAGAAAGAACAAACTTTTTCTTTGAGTTTGGCTCATTCAATGAACCAGTTGGGAAATAGCTAGCTCATAGCTGAGCAGGATTTTTTTTACACAAACTGGAAAAGAAGAGGGAAGGGCTTATTAGCGTAGGTGCTTTGTGAAGGGGACATCAGCATGAGATTAAATATACAATGAGTTTATTAGAAAAGCAGCTGTGAGAGAGAAAATAATATGGGAGCCAAGTGAAGCTGGGAGAACCATCTGTGTGCTGGGCAGCTGTGACCCCACAGGAAGAGAGAGGTGGAGAACATCGGACAGTAATGTTCTGTAATGTCCTGTAGTCAAGGGAAGGTTGGGAAAAGCCATCAGGAATTCTTGGATCCAAAACTGACCCTTGAGAAATTCTGTGTCTCCCAAAGGCAGGTCTGGTTTAATACCACACTCAGTCACTGGGCGAGGGTAATTCACGCATGGCATGGCCCATGTACAAACCTTGCTGAGAGTTTCAGAAATCAGCAGCTAGAACCCCTGATAATTATACCCCCTAAAGTAAGTGACCAGTGATGGACCTTTTGGGCCTACCGGAGAAGAGAAGAAAATCATCTACCAATAGTTGGTCTCTAGAGGTGCACAGAGGACCACTGTACAAAACACAGGCTTGTGCAACAGCCTGTGTCCAACAGGACCAAGAGCTGCTACCAGATTTTTCTGCAAGAGCTGAAGAAGCACATGAATAATGACAGCTCAGGAGCTAACCTGAAGCTGATGCAAAAAGACCGGGATGTGCACGAAAACATAGACTATGAGGTCAAATAATACCAACATCAGCTGTTGGACAGCAAGGTTCTCTGCAGTTTCAGTTTCACTTGTGCCACCCAAATCAGTGTGGATTTGTCCATACTTTAAGTGTAAAAGGTGAGAGTTCCACAATGCTAAAGGTAAGATCACCACAAAAGTCAGCCAGAGGTTTCTCAAAGTGAAGTATGCATAGCAGTGCTAATGTGTGATGCGGCTTAGGGAGCCCACAGACAAAACCCTTGAATAGTTACACATTTGTTTTTAGGGTTCATGGATAGTGATATAGTTCCAGCTACAACACATTTTTTTTTTTCAATTTAAACTTTTTATGGCACTTATAGGTTCATACTAAAACTGGGCAGAAGATAGAGTTTTCCCTTATGCTCCTTACCGTACATAGGCATAACCTCCCTTATTATCATTTAATTTTAATCTTAGCACTTTATTGAAATTAAAAAAACTATTAAACACATGCAGATGACGATGACTGTAGCAACAATTGTCAAGAGAAGAGATCATCCCCCAGGCTCACGCAGCCACCAGTGAAGCGGGCAAGAAAGTCAACACCTCCGACTCTTTCTCTGCCCTTTTCTTGCTTCTCTAAGAATGCTCGGCTCCCCAAACAGGGGAGCTGGTTAGAGTGTGACCTGGGTGGCATGTTCTTTAGAGAAGCGGGGCCACTGTGGAACAATAGCAGGGGTCTAAAGAGGGTCCCAAAGGCCAGTTCGATGTGCACATTTAGGTGAGTCAAACGGGAGAAAGTGAGATTCAATGTCCAGAAGACCAGGACAGGCTGTGCACAGTACATTCATGCGGACTGAAAAGAAGTATAAAGCCCTGCCCAGGAAGTCGGTTAGAGCCTGGGGGAGTCCAGAAGGAGGTAGGTCTTGGAGAAGCTCAGAGAGGAGAGATTGGTGGGCAGAATCTTGCCCAAGCAGTTTTCTGTGGGGTATCTTGACTTTGGCAATGGGAAGGAGCTATTTCAGGATAGGGCCACTTCTAACAGCGACACTTACTGTTGGAGAGTTTTAAAGGCTGTATTTTGGTTTTTATTTGTAACTTTGAGAAGGTAGATAGAAATTTAACTACATTTTAAGTATGACCCTTGCAAGTGGGTGGAAGTTTTACATTCTTGAGTTTGCTGTGCACATAGTAAGCATGCGATAAATGTGAAGAATAAGCAATTGAATGTTTGATGTCATGACTGATCAGCAAGTGAAAATAAACACTTTGGGAAACTCCCTCATTGTCGTATAATTTCTTTCCTCCTTTTGTTTCTGAGCCTCTGCTATGATGCCTGTAAGAAACAGAATGATGTCATTCAGGACATGTCTTAGGAACCAGCAGAGAACACAATGTAGAGGAGACCGCGAGGACAGGGACAAAAAGTAAACAGTTCAGCATAGTCAGCTATGCTCATTACTTGGGACTGCTACATAATTTACAGTCTTATCCTCTTACAGTGCGTGCTCCCTGCTGACTCTGACTGTTTTAAGGAATCCAGGGAATGAGATGTCCAGGGCGTGAGCACTGTTATTTCACTGGTTTTGCTGGGATAAGAGCTTGAGCCTCAGACTGATTGTAGGCAGCCTGCTGGGTAAAGGGTGCACTGATGTCACTGATTCTCAGATCCACGCCCCACACATCCCTTTTAATCAGGAGATGTACATCTTCTTTAAGAACTCAGCAGCTCTCCTGCATCAAAATTACTATGATTCAAATAATAGAATGTACTACCACAAAACAGTGCTTTATCTCTATGATAGCTACCGAAAGATGTTTGGCCCATGGTAGATATAAAAAGCATCTGTTAATTAAATACATTTTAAGTTTTATTCTAATTGTTATACATTTATTTTATATATAGATTCAAGTATGATAAACACTTAATATTTCTCTGTTGTGTGTCAGTTTCTTTGAAGGTCAAGATTAGACACAGTTCAATCAATTAGAAAAGTAATATATTCCAAGGGCTAAGGAGGGAACACTGAATGAGTCTTCACGATTCCTGACTTCTGTGTTGGCTCTATCAGGAAAAATAATAATTACCATTTATGGCATGCTTCCAATATGCTAGACACATTACATATAGTGTCTTCTTTAATCCTCACCATGAGGCTGTATAGAAGAAACACCAGGGGTGCTTACTTCTCCACCGTGATCCAGTCTCTGGTTTTCTCCTGCTTTGGAACACCACTAGACCTCATTTCTCAGGCCCAGTGCTTCAGGAGTGAGTACACAACTAGTTCTCACCCATGGATAGGAACACAGGTGATGTAGGTCACTGTGGTCAGTGTGGGTAACAGCTCATGTACTTTCCTCTCACTTTCTTCTCTCTTCTATCTACCATCTGAGAACAGAGGCAGGGTCCTAGAAAATGGCAGCACCATGTGGTGAAAGCTAGCAATATTAGCTCCATTTCACAGAAGAGGACCACTGAGGCTAGAGAGATCAAGCACTTCTCACAGCTATACAAGGGGAAACAATGGGATTTGATTAAGCAGTTAATTCAGCACATATTTATAATTACCAAGTGCACAAGTTACCATGTAAACTACAGATGCTGCAGCTTTCTTAAGTCTTAATTCCGTCTGTTGTGTTGGGGATGTTAAGATTATCTTACAGGCCTGTTATGGGGACTAATGTGCCTGTCCAGTTTGGTTTTTATCTAATTCGGTTTGTGACTACAATCATAAAAGATTAAGTTTGTGAGCTGAGGTACCGCTCCATTTGATAATTTCCCTGAGTCTCAGTTTTCCTATCTGTAAAATTGGGATAATATTGACTCCAAATACCTTCTTAGAATTGTTCTGAGGGTAGAATGCTGTTATACCCCTGAGTGTGATCTATAAGTGCTAAAAAACCAAACACATAGGTCCTTATTGCAGTAATACTTTTGTGGTTCAGCTGTAGTTGCATCTGGAAGAAAATTTCAGCACCTGAAAAAAAATGAAAAAATGATAGCACTTCATTTTCCAAAGTTGGAAGAAATGATGTGCTTGCTCACCAGTCCGACCTGACTACCGATGGCTGTGGCCAATTTCTTCTGGCTCTTTTGAGGGTGCGTAGTTCTACACCCAGGATACCATGGATAATGCAGATGGGTGCTACTCTGTGAATTCACTAGAAGGGACAGGAAAGATGCAAAAGATTCACTGATTAATTAATTTTCTTATTTGTTAATTCAACATTTTGAGAACCTGATAAATGTGGTCCTGGGGGTACCAATTTGGAAGAAGTTATAGTCTTGATCTTGCTTTCAAGTTGCTCATAATATAGTGGAAGAAAATAGACATCTATGTAACATAACAGGCGCAACAATGGAATTAAATTCAGAGTACTCTGGAAAAACAAAGGAGGTATACTTACACCTTTGGGGGACAGAGCGGCTTTTTGCAGGGAGTGGCTTCTTGAATCTCTGAAGTCTTGTCAGGTGGAAGGGTGGGGAAGGTGGGGGAAGAAGGTTACCCTGTGATGAAAGTGAGAAATAGCACAGGACTGTGTGACACCATAAGCAGTGGTGTTTCTGCGGTGAAAGTGGGTGTGTGTGAGAGAGTGTGCTGTGTGGGTAAAGGGATGGCAGAACGAAGGGAACACATCAATGAAATTTTATCCACAGCGGGCACATTGAAGGGGTGAATGGTGGCTGTGGAGGGAGTCAGAGTTGCTGGCAGTTATGTTGGGAGAAATGCTATCATACTAACTTCCAAGAGAGACCATGAGAGCTGGAATTACATTGCCAGTAATCAGGACTGAACTAAAATGTGGGGAAGATCAAGAAGTACCTTGGGTGGAAAATCAGTATCCCTGGAAGAGGGAAGAGTTAGAGTTGGAGTCTAGGTTTCCGGTTTTGATAACAGGATTGATGGCTTTGCTGCCAGCTAACATGGAGAATGCTGGAATTCTGATTTAGGGGAGGACTGTAGCCTCAGCTCTGGGTACCAAGTGTGAAATCAGCCCGTCTCCCACCGAGGAGTGGCACCAGGCGTGTGAAAGCCAGAGGGTTCCTGTCAGAGGGTTTGTGTCTTCATCCCCCATCATCACAGAGCTTCCTGGGCAAGCGGTCAGGGACTGGACACAGTCAGGAGCAGGTCAGGGGTGACCAGCAGGGACTTCCCATTCTTTATTCTCTGTGGCAGCTTCAGTCCAGAGATGGTCTCCTCACAAAACTCTCTGCTCTTACTTCCAGGGATTATCTTTTGGGCCTTCTTGAATGCCAAGTGAAAAATCAAATGTGAGATTCTGAATCGTACAGCAGGGAAGAACTCCATGCAGGGAGGATCCGGTGTCTACTCTGCCTCTAATTAAGAGGGTCAGTTCACCTCCTAGGCATTTTCTTTCTTATCTTTTAGCGGATAAATTTGCAATCATTGACTTCTAAATTTCTTTCAAATCTTGAGTTTCTGTGAACTATCTTGACTGTGTTTCTGCTTTGTGATGATAACTTTTAACTCTGAAATTAGTGCAATGTTAGGCAATAGTCTATCTTAAATTGAAAAAATAAAGTTGCAAACTCTTCTAAATTACCGAGTTCCTGGAAACCGGTCATAAATCCGTACACAGCGTTCATGTGCTACCTGGATTTCCATTAACCTAGAGCTCTATTAACCAGCCTGCACATGGTGTAACCTCTGAGTGGGGCTCTAAGTTTATGCCCTCGGTGTGTTGATGATTGATATTCGGCATGGTTGCCTTGAAGCAATGTGGGAATCCAAAGTCATTAAAGGCAGAGGAAATTATGTCCAGCCCAGTTTCAAAGGTGAACTGTATTGCTTTCACATGATTCAAAAGTCATTAATCTATGTGTAGTATATATCAGGGCTCTCTGACCTTTTTGTGAAGAGAATTTTTTAATTTCCGTGAGACAGATTCTTTGATTAACCAGAACTTCCTTTTTTCCTTCCAAATATATTAGATAAGAAGGTTTCATATTTACCTACAAGCTCCATTGCTCTATGCAGCTTAATTTTATGCTTATTTGATGTTAAACATAAGGGAAAATGAATCTGATATTTTAGAAACAGTGGGAAGACCTTTGTATTAAAAGTCAGGGGACCCTAGTTTATGTCATAGCTCTGTCACTAATGAATCTCAGAGTGATTTTGGACAAATCATTTCAGTTTCTGAGACTCAGTTTTGACATGTCTAAAATTAGAGGATTACAGTAGATAATCTTTAAGGTATTTGTAGTTCTAAATTGGCCTAACTATTTACCTTTCCAATGCTTCAGTTAAATGCAGCATGAACTGATATGTACCATGTATTTTCTATACAGGCTTTTATCTAATTAACATAATGTCAGTCCCATTTTATAGCTGTGAAAACAGAGACTTGAAGAGACTAAACACCTTATTAATGGCATCACAGGAGTGCAAAGGCCAGTGTTTGGTATTCCAACCCAGTGCTCTCTCCTGCCAACGGTCTCCTGGGGCTCTCATGAGCAGGGTAGTGGATGTGGTGCTGGACCGGAGACTTGGAGAATGAGAGGCTTTGCCTGCCACTGTCTCTTGAGAGGCCGGTAGACATTTCAGTGTCTTTTTCAGTTTAAGAAACGCACTGCACTACTTTTTTGTGGCTTTTGATTGTTGCTTTCAATCTTTCCCGGATCAGAGCTTGTCTCTTGGCAGTTGCGATACTGTAATATGAGGATCAGATCTGCCTGTCTGTCTCAATAGCTGGTAATTTATCTCTGGGTATTTTTAGGTGCCTCAGATAAAGGTAAAATAAATATAATGAAAGAATGAATTTCTTTCTGACACTTGGTGCCACTGATATAAAAGAATGAAAATCTCCTTTAAAAATATTGTTTTTAAAGCAGTTTTTCTCCAAATGTGTTCTCTGAATGTAACTCAGCCTTACGAAGCTATAAAAGCATTATAGTGGCCAAATGAATTTAGGAGGTCCTAATATAGTGAAACTTCTGAGAACCTTTAAAGCAACAATATTCACTGTAGTTGAATGGGGGACAAAACATATGCTCTATTCTCCAACCATAGTTAATTGTAGAACCTCCTCCCATCCTGTCACCCAGAATGCTACAGGCTAGTTTTCTAGTGAACTAGAAATAGTACAAGTAATGCTATAAAATACTGTATGCCAAGAGGCAGGGTCACTACCACGTGTGCCAAGTACGTTAACAAATGATGCTTTGCTTTTTGCTACTCTATAGGGTGATCTTTTGACATTTACATGGTAAAGAATTGTAGGCTAAGATGGGTTAAGAAACACAGTTTGTAGGGGCATAGCCTAAATTTAAACCTATTTGTAACTGTTAAATCCCACTTGTACACTGCATTTCACAGTATGTCTTAGGATGATGTAGTTAGATTCCAAAGACTTGGGTTAAGGACACACTGTCCTCTTCTTCCAGATCACTATGACCCCATGGAAACCTGTGAGGTCCAGTTTGAGGCAACATGAGATCTTCCCCAGTCATTGCCCTTTCCTTTCCACTCTTGTGATTTCTGTGATAATTTCCTTGATCTTCTAGGAAGAGATTCATTTCTGGGACTGTGAATGATGAAGATTTCCCAGTAGAGGAAAGCCTAACTGTGTGGCAGGCGTAATAGAAAACCGATACTGATGCCCACATCTTGGATGCATTTCCATGCCGTCTGCATCATGTAGGATGTTTTGTTTATGCCATTCATTTTATAACAGTCAGAAGTATGGCCTCAAAAGAATAGAGATGCTGGAGTCCAGTAGTCCTCCGTGTGAATTCCATCTCTAGCACCTATTTCCTGTGAGGACTTGAACATGTAACCTTTGTTGCTGGTTTGTTCTTTCATCTATCTTGCAAGGTAGTTAGAGGGTTACACTAGACAGTGCATGCTTGATTGCTGACACATGGTTTGAGTTCAGGGGATGGTGACAATATTTGCTATTATTATTTGGAACTATTTTTTTTATATCTGAGAGTCACTGTCCTTTACTATTCTTGGTATAATTAAAATCAAATAAATTTTATGATTCTAGGCAATGTGTTCATTGTGGGAACAATCCTCTTGTGGTCTAAAATCTTCTGTGGATTGTTTGTTTCCACCAGAGGTGAGCAGAGTTTTACCCAGGTAGCAGAGGAGGGGGAATTTTTGATACTCTTCTTCCATGGGCTGAGCATTGCTGAACCCTTGCACATGTTTAAGTTCTTTGTCTACTACGAGATGTGAAAACATAAGCTACAATCCATTTGAAGGACCAAGGCTATGGGTTTTCCTAGACAAATTGCTTCCTGTGCCTTAGACAATAGAAATGGGCAAGGTGTGTATGTGTGTGAGGTGGTCAAGAGTAAGTCTCATGGTTTAGCATATCTGATGCAGACAGTGTCATATCCCTTCACCTTGCCTATTCCTACTGCCTCCTTGGATGCTGTCCCCCACACCTGCTGTCTCTACTGCCCTTGGAATCCTCCATTTCCTTTATACATTCTGAGCTCCATCTGCTTTTGTGTGTTTTGCCCATGCTGCCTGCGTACATGTCAGCTGGTTATCAAAGGGAATTTCTGTTGTTCAGTCACCTACTGGCTCTAAAATGATAGAATGTATTTAGTCCTGATGAAAAGTAGAGTACTGTAGCTCCAGTTTTACTGCTATTCAACAAAAAATGCCAAGTCTATATCTGCCTGAATTACCTAAAGAGAAAAGTGAAATTAACTCCTAAAAAGGGCACATTGTAGACACCTAGCAGCTACAAAGGAACACCAGCCAGATTTGCACACAGAACACGACAGTTTGGATCTCAAGTGTCCCCCGAAGCGCATGTGTTAAAGGCTTGGTTCCCTGCATGGTGGTATCGGGAGGTGATGGCATTTTAAAAGAATGGAAGTTCTGCAGGTCATCAGGAGCAAGCCCTTGGGGGAGAGTGGGAGCCCAACCTCTTCCCTTTACTCTCTTTAGTGTCATAGCCATCAAGTGAGTGACTTTCCTCCATCACATACTTCCACCTTGCTGGGTGTCCCTTCCATAGGCCTCCAATCCATAGCATCACTCAAGTGTGGAAAAGAACTTCCAAAACTGTAAGCCAAAATAATGCTTTCTCTTTATTATCTCAGGTATTTGTTATAGCAATGGAATGCTCACTGGCATGTAGACTGTATATAAGAGTGATGGGTGATGACACTTTGGATAAAACCTAGTGAGACACTGCATGCGGTGAAAGGCAGAACATTCCTGCATTTTGTCATGGAGTACTCCATCCCCTCAACCAAAATATCCCACATAAAGACAGCAACAATTAAACCCCATTGTTTCCTGAGTAAGTGATCTCACGGAGCAGTTGGAGGAAGAGATGATCACTTTTACAACAAAATTTGTAAATGCTAGGATGGTTTTAACACATAAACTTTATTTTAAAATACAAAGAAGATGGGAGCTATATAAATTCAGGGCTATGAGACTTGGGTTGACATTTCAGAAAAGAGAAATGAAATCAATAGATATCAGAAAAGAGCCATGGGCCCTAGGATGAGGTGATGAAAAAAGTAACCAATATATTAAGGTGGGGAGAGATGGGGGAATAAGGACAAGAATTCAGAATGAATTGCAATTTCTCTTTTCCTCTGAAAGATGGACTTAAGAGAATAGGAAAATATGTGGCATATAAATGCTTGCAATTCTTAAAAGGGAAGACACATATTGACTTCTATAAGGAAAAGTCAAATAATAATAATCTAGAACTAAAAGCAATAAGCCATCTCACCAAAACTAAGATTTTAGGATGGAGAAAAATAAGGACATACAGAAGTTTTTTCTTATTAGAGCAGAGCAAAGAGGGGCAATAGAATATCTTGGTGGAAGATTTCCCATCCTTTCTTCCTCAGGAGAATAGATGATATTGTGACTATAAGAACAAGAAAAGAGAAGATAGTGGCTACGAAATAAAAAATAATAAAGCTTTCAAATTAAGAAGGGAAAACAGAATTAATAGAAATTGGACCAAATCAGCACACACACAAAAGCAAAAGGATAATGACAAAGATGAAGAAATCAGATGCTGCAGCATCCTTACCTGACATGAGGAATTCAAGGTTAAATGCATTGAATAAGATAGTGAGGAACATTGTGTAAATACAAAAATTTATGAAGGCAATATATGCATTAAATTATATATGTTATTTTGTCTGCCAGATAGCTGTAAAATGAATGATTTATTTGATCATATATTAAACCTTTAGAGATTAAAAGGGCGTATCCTATCATAATTCAATAAAAATTGAAATAAATGGAGACAAAAGATTTTTATCTTTTTGGAATTAGAAAACTGTACTAGATAACACACTGGAACAAAAGGAGTTTAAAGGAAAAAATTATAACAAAAAAAGTTGGTATGAGAAATACTTAGTACCAAAATCTATGGGACATACAGCAGAGAAAATTTTAGTCTAAAACATTTCTCTTCTGTCATCATGATGAAAGAGGAAAGAAAGATTAACACTCGCTTAAGAAAATAAAACGACAGAACTAGGAAAAAAGAATTAATCAAGATGAAAATGTGAATTAGATAAACATAGCAGAGGTCATGAAATTATATAAGGGTTGAATGTTCAAAAGTCTACTAAAAATAGATGCTGTGGATGTAATTAAGGGAGAAGAGAGGTCACGTATTAGTAAAGACAATGTAGCTGTAAACAAGGATAGAAGAATGATTAAAAGCAAGTAGAAGCAAGGAGTGTGGGGTGCTGCTGTGACCCCTGTAGGACTGGGCCACTAGCGGGAAGGGTTGGTGGCAGAAGGCCCGCAGCTGTATTTCTCCGCTGGAAGTGCTTTGGCCAATGTATCTCTGTTGTGTGATCTACAATTCGGTGTATATTATCCAATAAATGTCGGGGATAGCTCATGCATCAAAAGAGGTTGATTGATAGAGAAATGTAAAATCCTTGCCCTTGTGTCTCAGTGGGATGACTCGGAAGCACCCTAGGCCCCAGGGAGATGGCCAGGCGCGTGGTTGCTTCACAGTTCAGTTGATTCTCTGCTCCGCTGCACCTGCTGTTCTTTCTCTCGGGTGTAGTTCCCGAGAGCAGTCCCCGGCAAACCTGTTCCGAGTGAAAATCTAGAGGAGGTAGGTAAATTTCCTAGGAAAAAATATATTACTGGAAGGGGATGCTTACTCATTGTTTCTAAATCAGCTTTACTGAAGAATAATATGTGGAAAAACTGCACTCATTTTAAGCTCACAGCTTGATAAGTTTTGACAGGCATGTACATGCATGTCACTGTCACCACAATCAAGATATAGAGTATTATCTTACTCCAAAAGGGTCCTTGTTTTTTCTTCAAGCTACACCCCACCTTTTTAACCTCTGGCCTCAAGTAACCACTGATCTGCCATTTATCACTGCAGATGAGATTTTTAGAGTATGTGACCCTTAGTGTTTGACTGTCCTCATGACATAATGCTCTTGAAGCTCATCCCTATTCGTTACAGGGATTTCTCATCTATTTCCCTTCTCTCAAGGACCATAACCCTGCACTGCTTATAACCTATTTCTTGAAAACAATTGTTTCACGCACCTTGCCTAATTTTATAGATTTTTTTGCAGCATCATGATGAATCTGATATCTCTTACTATTTATGGCTAGAATAAAAGTCCTCGGCATTCTTATTTAGTATTTCCTTAAAAGATATAGAGAGTGCTCTAAGAAAATAAAATGAATGAATATTTATCCATAATTAAATACAGGTAAAAAGGACATAAAACTGTCTCTATGAGCTGGTGTTTAGTTTGTTTATCTAAAAAAACCTCTAGGGAATCTACTAATAATATTTTGCATAGAAGATAATTTGACAATCTACCTGAATACAAGATACAAACATGACATTGATTGTTTTTATGTTCATCCAGTAATAAGCAACTAGATGTGGAAGTGAAAAAATGAGCTACTTTTAGTAGTAACATCTAAAAAGAGTAAGTTTGACCAGAAAGTCCAGGAGTTTTATAAAGAAAACAAAAATCCTATTGGTAGACTAAAATATGGCTAAGAACTTACTGTGTTTTACTCTCTAACTTTTCTGCATGTGTTAACTGATTTAACTTCCTCAGAAATCCTGGAAGGTTATTATTATTCCTATTTCATGGATGAGATAACTGAGATTCAGAGAGATTAAATAAGTTGCTCAAGTACATCCAGCATATGACTATAGAGCCAGTATTTAAGATTAGGACTGAACCCAGGAATGGTATATCCTATTCTTCATTGAAGTTACTTGATATAAAAATATTCTAGAATACAAATATGATCACATGACTTTCCTATTACAAGATTTTTATTCACTGTCTGCTGCTATTAGTCTGAGATCAAGCTGCAATATGTATATGTACCAATTCCCCATGATGGATGTAATTATAATACTATATATCACAAAAATAGAAAATAAATATTCAACAGAAAAAAAGTAAACTTCCAAAATATTTCTCCAATACACTTTCTCCACGATCCAGTACTATCACTATCCTAGTAGGTCCTCGTCATCCATTTATTCATCCATCCACTCATTAAACAGGTCATTTTCGTGGCACTCTTGGCGGCATCTTTGAGTGGACTGTGAGAGAGAGGAGGGAGCCCAGTTACGAGGCAGCTGTGGAAGAAGCAGAGGAGGAGAGAAATCCAGGAATAGATATGAGGCAGTGCACAGGGGGATACACTTAAGGTCTGATTGGGTGTGAATGTTGAGGAAATTGTTCCACTCCAGTATTACTTCCAAGATTCTAACTTAGACAATTGGTAAATACTTTTCAGGCTTAACTTTGCTGGAGAGAATAGGTTCAATAATTAAAGCATATTCTAGAGTCTCTTAGATAGACTGATATTAATCTATTAGCTAATATTCATTGGTTTAATACCCAAACTAGCTTTAATCCATCAACTCTTTATCAGCTTCAGCACCTATGCTTTGAATGTGTACACTGCATGGAAATATAAAAGATGAGAAATTTACAGGTAGAAGAAACTGATTTGATGTAACAATTAGAATCTGGGATAGAGCTTTCTGGGCCTCAGATCTACTCTAGCTCTCAGCGTATCACTTGCCAACTCTGCTTATCCTATGTGTAACTCAGCTTCCCCTTCAGCAAAGTCTGAATAGAGGTGGTGCTGTGCCATAGGGTTCCATGAAGTCTTACTGCATTGGTGTAAGTGTACAGTTTGTTGGCATTAAGTACATTCATGTTATTATGCAATGATCACCAACATCCATCCCCAGAACTTTTCTCATCACTTCCAACTGTCCGAAAATTTTAACTATAACCTTTCTACATAGTTTCCAAGAGATTCTTGTAGATGTACTTCTGTATTTTTGAAGATACTGCAAGCGTTAAGAGGTAACATGTTTTAAGTTTGGTCTGCCACTCAACTTTGATGGCTTTCTGACTTTATGATATTGGTTTATATGTCTCACTTCTTTTCTGGTGCTGGAGACATAGTGTAACTTGATGTTTGATGTGGTTTGGGTAACTCATTTGACTTTTGTGTCCTATCTGAGAACGTTACTCAACTTCAGGTATTTTGTTATAGTAGTAATAAACAAATTTGTCTAATATCAAACTCTTTACCAGATGGATTCACCTGTATATCTCCCAAGCTTCTTAAACTTAACTTTGTCAAAACAGAAACAATTTCCTGTTCTAGATCAACCTACATAGCTCTCTACTAATAATTCTCAGGGAAGTTATGTGATATTTTTGGGCCTTAAAGTCTTGATCTGTAAAATGAGGATGATAATAATGTGACCCATTAATATAGCCAATACATGTAAAAACATCACAGTGCTTAGCAAATATCGCAAACTATGCTATTGTTCCTTTTTGCTTTATTGTTTTTCTTTAATAACCTGAAAATAGACTGTAAATTCCATGAGATCAGGGCTCTTTTGTTGCAGAGTCCAGTACCACATATTTTTTGCACATGATTGGTGCTTATTAAATATTACTGAATGTATATAAGAGGGATTATAGCCATATATGGAAAGCCAGGATGTATCTTTGATACTTTCCTTTCCTTTACTGACTGCTTAGCCGATCAGTCAGACCTGTTCTACTTACAAAATATATCTTATATCTCCTTCTCAAGTAAAATATTACCTGGTCCAGAAAATCACCATCATTTTGTTAGAGTGTTATAATAGTCTATCTCTATTATGCTTTGTTGCTTCTTGTTTATCAAATATGTGGCAGTTTAAGGAATATTAAGGGAAAGGGGATAGGAGAATAGAAGACAAGGATAAGAAATGAAGGGCTTTTACGATATAGGAGAAAATGATGTCCATGGAATCATTACTGGATATTTCTCACTCTAGGCTGTATCTGGTACTCTGCTAATGGGGACTAGGGAGTGGTCAAAATCTTCAGACATGTTCAGAACTCCAGCTGTGCTAGGTGGTGTCCCTGGAAAGGGTCTGTCTGTGGCTCAGGTAGTATAAATGCTATATAACACTTTGCTCTTGAGGTTAACCAAGTCCAAAGTTCCTAAATTCTGGCTATCCCAGGCTAAATTCTGGCTCCAGGTTTTTGTTCTGCAAAGCCAAACTAAGACAACATTAACTGCTTTACTGATGGGCTGTGGAGACAACCTCCCATTGGAAGATATCTTAAAGTACAAATGAATCAGCAAAGCATGTCTTGGGGGCCACTGGGAGCCAAAAGAAGTGGGTCCTGATACTGGGGTGGGTGCTGAGAAGAAGCAGTATCGGTATCCTGGAGTTTTGCATCTTTTCCTCTGGGTCTTTCCACTTCGTCTTTTTAGAATCAAAAATGTCTCTCAAGCAGATTATGCCAGCTCCTAAGACCACATTCCTATAATACTCTTGCTTGAATGCAGCCTCAGGGTGGCAACAGAGAGGAGAGAGAAGACAGAGGAAGATCTTGCAGTCTCTCTATGCTCCTTCTTTAAGTATTATCCCTTTATGTTTGAATACCCTGTGAAGAAGGAGGGGTGAGGCAGAGATCCGCAATTTAGTTGTAAATAACTTGGGCTGAACAGTAATGAAGACAGTTGACTAAGCTATTTCTTTAAGTTTTTGTGATATGATGACTGTAAATATTTCACCATGATTATGAAATTGATTAGCCAGCTTGCAAACCCTTTATGTGAGAGTGTGTGTGGGCAATCATGAATGTCAAGGAACAATGGATCCCCTCTGACAGTTAGGTGTGTTTGCCCTTGTGAAAAGTCATTGAAGCAGACGATGTTGAATCAAATAAAATTAATATTTGCTTTTGAACCTGTTATATGGTCACTATGGTAACAAATATCTAGAGATTGTCAAGGTGCATTGTCTACTGTTGCTGGAAAGATAAGAGTTACAGTCTGGGAAAGTATGGATGATGCAAAAATAACATAGTTGCATAGTCGATTAAATTACTGAGCTAACCAGATTTCCCCCCCATACCTGAAAGGTTTTATCCTTGCAGAAATCATGAGGAATAAGTGTTGAAATAGTTGTAAAATTAGATGGCATGATTAGGTGACCTAGTGTTATGGAAAAATTCCAATGTATGTTTGATGAGTCCATTTTTCTTTGAAAGCTAAATTAATTATCTCACAGTCTGGAAAAGAGATCACTGGAAAGGACACTAAGGACTTGACAGCTATGAAAGAGACATTGTGAGGCCCGTCAGAGGCAGGACCGGCCTTGCCAGCGCCAAAGACCTGTATGGAAGTCAAGCCATGAAAAAGTTGTCTTCTACTTGCTGCTTAGGTAGACCAGTTATCACCCTTAGGGCTCAGCCTACTGTTGTTAAAAAGCCATTGAGATCTTGAGGTTCTGCCCTAGACTTGTCTGATCCCTTGAGTGGGAATGGCTTCTAGATTTAGGAGCTTGGTAACTCCTCTATATGATCAGGTGAGATGTTGGACCTCCTACAAGTGATTGGTTATCTGAGACAGTGCCTCTGCCCATGGTGAAAGGGAGCTATATATAACTCATCTGAAATCTCCCCTTGGTCCAGGAAAGTGGCAAAACAAACCATAGAATAGTTAAGTTCTTGAGAGGTGAATATTATTAGATGGTCAAGAGAAATATAAAGATCTGACCTGGGCCTTGCATGGTGAGGCTAACCTTCCCTTCTGCGTGCAGCCTGTCTCTGTGGGTTGACAAAAACAGCTCTGAACAACCATCCCAGAGTCAGAAGAGAGCATTGAACTCTGGATCTGACATTTATAGGACATTTGGCAGTTCACTTCATTTGGGGGAATTAATTTATTTATCTATTAAATGTGGAAAACAATTACAACAATGAACTTATAGGTCATGGGGAGTGGGAGAGGGGGAGGAAATGGGGAGTTGTTCGTTGAAATGTATAAAGTATCAGATATCAGAGGAATAATTTTGAGATCTATCGCACAGCAGAGTGGCCATAGTCAATAATAATAATATAATGTCTACCTCAAAATAACCTGGGAGGTTTTGTTAAATGTCTCACCACAAAAAAAAGAAGTGACAGATATGTTAATTATCTTGCTATAATCCTTTCACATTGTTTACATATATCAAAATATCACATGGTATCCCATGAATGTGCATAATGATGATTTGCTAATTAAAAATGATATTTAAATATTTTAAAATCAAATTGTGTTTGTTAAATTACTTTTGAAATGGTAAATCACTATATAATTGTGAATTTAACTTTCTTACATATGAGTATCAGGATAATACTAATGTTAAAGATGGTAGCAAAAGTTTAATAAGGCAACTGGAAATATTTTTGACATAATTTGTACCTAGAAGAGTTATTACTTTTAGACCATTTGTGAATTTAATTAACTTGCTGCTTTCAGTAGCAACATTGGTTTTCCTTCCCTATCTTCTTCTTTCCTGTACCCTTATCCCTCCACCACCATCATTCCAATAGCAAAATTTAATAATATTTTGCCTGTGCCATATAGATAATAATAGAGATTGTTTTGCTTATGTAAATATAGTTGAAAGAGGTATAGGTGATTTCTGGGTGGTTAAGTCTTACCAAACTAGAAATTAACACATATTTATGGGCATTTCTCCTCCACCATTATTATATTTGTGAATAAAAGCTATCCGCTGGGTGGTGAGTTATTTAACCCCCATCAGCATGTTCCATTTATTTCAATGATATGCACAGTGAAGGGTTCTAATGCAACTCTCTACTCAAATTGTGCAAAATTGTATCAAACCCCTCTTTAGAGCAACCATACTACTTCATTTATATGTTAAATGGCCGAGACTTGGAATTTGCCTTCATCCTGACGCTGAGACTCCCTGGAGGAAATAGTCACACCCGCTATAACATGATGAATAAATAATGACCAAACCAACAGGGACACCTTAACAGCTCACCGTGTTACACTGCTTAATAGCTTACAAACATTTCATTTAAGACAATGGTTCTATATAGCATAACACAAAGTGTTACATTTATTTTTTAAAAAGTATTTGACATATAGTTAAAATCTTAATATTAGATTTAACAAATCTGTAGACAAAAAAATGTGCCATAAGTATAAAATAATTTGAATGTTCTTCTAGGGTCCCTATCAAGGAGTTTTATTTTTACATAGTTATTTCATTAGTATACACATATTTCTAATGCTCTGTTTCCACTCATGTGTATATTTCAAAGTTTACATACTATTTTTTTTTATTTTTGTTTTTCTGTGTTGTTTTATCTCACAGTTCACCTCATCTTTCTCCTGTTGCAGGCCAGTGTTACTGAAAGTGTTCATCTCAATGTAGAAAGGTCAGTTAGTCTTTGGTCATTGCTGATCTCCCCATTTCTAAATTGTTTAAATAAGTGATCGCCCCCAGTTGATGAGCATCTGAATCACCTTTGGAGATGTAAAAAATGAAAAGATTATTTTGTCCCTTGCCAAACTTAGTGCAGAATTTGTGGGTGTAGTAGGTAACTTTTCCATGGCTGAATGAAATCTCCAACACCCTCAGCATTAGAGGAGGAGAAGTTTGAATTGGCCCATGGTTTCAGGGCATTCACTCTTTAGCTGGTCAGCTTCACAACAGGACTATCATGGTGGGAAGGCATGGCAGAACAAACATGGTCAGCTCCTGATGGCTGGAAAGCAGGGCAAGGGGGTGGGACCAGAGAAGAAGAGACTGGGGACCAGATATAGACCCCAGGGTCATGCCTGCAGGACTCAGCCAGACACCCCAAGAAATGCACTCCCCTGTTCCCCTTGGGGGCTCCTAAGCCAATCAAGTTTCCAATCCATGTTAATCATCACAGTGGGGGATATCTGCTCCTGCATTTGAAAAGAGTTCTTCAGGAGATGTTGATGAAAACAGAAAGCTACATTGACTTTATTGGGCAGATAAAATATGTGCATACTCTGGAGCTGAAATCACTCCAGAACAACCATTACCTTCTCTAGCTAATGTTTTAAACTCTCCTTCCACATACACGTATTGTAGCTGTAAATGAAGTAGACATAGCTCTAGTATAATTATGACCTATGTTTACATGGTTCCCTTTCAGTTTTATGGATATATTACCTCATATCTCCCAAACTAGATTATAAACCAAACAACTGAAAGCTAAATTTCTGTTTCCTCAATATCCCCAGAGTGCAATACAGAGCTGAGTGCGCAGTGAGGTCATGTCAATATTTGCTTGCCGTTCAGCTACCTCCTCATGGCACCAGTTTGTTGTGTTCTCCATTTTTTCCCCTGTTGCTCCCCCTCCTCTTTCACATCCTCCTCCTTCTCCTTCACCTTCTTTTTTCCAGTACTGGTAGTTGAACTCAGGGTTTTCACACTGAGCTTCATCCCCAATCCTTTTTAACTTTTTACAATTTTAAGATATGGTCTCGCCAAGTCACTAAACTGCCCAGGTAGAGCTTGAATTTGTGATCCTCCTGCATCAGCTTTCCAGAGTTCTGGGGTTACAGCTCTATTCCTGATTCTTTAATTGATGCTGACTCACTCACTTCTGTCAGAAGCAGGTGGTAGAAACTGCTGCCGCCATTGGTGTTTACCTGGGCTCAACCGGATTTACCCAGGGAACAGTTCCTCTGGTTGACAGATAAGCTCCTGTGATTCCTTCTGTCGGTTTTGAGGTTCTCAGAGAATTATTTGTAAATTCATTTAATTATTGTAACAGTTATTGAAATTCCAAGAATCTTTGCTGGCTACTGAGGACAGAAGGGCTAATCTCGGGTCTGATCCACCATCTCACCTTCTGCTGGTAGCTCTGGGTGAGTTACTTTCCCTGAGAAAGAAGTCAGGAGACACACCTGTGTTTGGGTAGAAAGGTGTGCTCTCCAAACTCCAATGCTTGAGCTCATGTTCTGTTTTTAAAATATTTTAAATTTATGCCCTAAAATATAACTACATTTTTTATGCAACATGCACTGGTTTACCCATTAATCTTGTTTCCTAGCCTAGTCCATATGCTCCTTGAGGTGGAAATTGTTATTTGTGTTTTCTGTGACACACTCAAGAGCACTCATCGTATAATGTGTTAATTTCCTGGTTTCTGTAAATAAGAAATAGAATGGTGCTGAGACTTGGTTTAGAGTCTTGAAAGATTCTACCTGCCGGTTCCTGCTCTGTACCTCTCACTTCATCAGCTATGTCACTGGACTCACCAGTCGGACCACTCTCTCTTGGCTTCCTCTTTTCACTCCTCACTGTGCTCTGTAGGCATCCACTTGACCATGGTCTATCTGATGCTCTAGCTGGTGACCTGTTGGAGAAAAATCACATCAAGCTGACTGGAGCCTGGCAGACTTGTGAGCTCCATCCTCAGCTGGGCCCTCCACTCTGCTCTGCTCACCCTTCTTGTATGCATCTCTTATCGGTGCCTCTTCCTGTTCTCCAGGAACTCTGTGCTTATTTCCCAAGATCCTCTTCTTTCCTTTCTTCTCTTTTCGGTGAGGAGACGCATGCTGAGATTAGAGTGTTATGCATATATTCCTTACTGATCTTCCTTCCTTACCTCCAAAAATGCTCATCCTCTGTTTTCCTGTCTTGTTTGGAAGGAAGTCACTTCTCATATCTTCCCTTGATCCTCTCCACTTGTCTTTTATAGGCTCATACTCTATCAATTTCTACCTTGACTCACTATCCCTTTCTCTCTACTAACTCTGTCCCTTTAGCATAAAATAGGATACAGACATCTTGCATCCCCAAAATCAGTCTCCACTAATAACTTCACTTCTTTTCCTATCTGTGGACTGATGAGAATTTGACTGAAGCAAGAAGATACATGTAAACTACCAGAGTGGCTGTGAGACAGAGTTCGAACTTTCAGCCAGATTATACAAATCATATCAGAAGAAAGGAAAAGGGTTCCTGGGGTATTCCCTGACATACTCAACATGTGCCTCTGTCACTGACCTGGGGGTGGATTTTAAACAACAAAAGAATGCAAACCACTCATTTTAATACCTATTGTTGGTTGCATATTTAAATAATGACTTTTAGATATATTAAGTTAAGTGAAATGCATTGCTAAAATCATTTTCACCTATTTCTTCTTACTTTCTCAGTGTGAGTATTTAAAAATTTAATCTGAAACATGCAGCTGACATTGGTGACTTGCCTTCTCCTTCTATTGGACATCAGTGATACAGGGTGGGAAAGACAAGTTTAGAAAGCCCTGTTCTGTTTGTCTCAATGCATACTTCTGTAGTTTTCAGCCATTATACACGGGGATGTTGTACATAGTCTGTTATGATATATTAGTTTTGGTTGAAGTGCATGAGGGAAATCCAACTCAACACAGATAAGTGATTCAGAGAGAAAATGATCATTTAAAATCCTTCTTTGATACTGCACCAAAACTCCTCTGTACACTCTGGAGAGCCTAAGAGTGAAAAAGGCATATGTCTAAGTATGGTTATGACAGTGACTTTGGCCATAAGGGCTACACGCTGAGAACCAATCAAGTAGAAGCTATTTCCATTCCTCATGGGCTTGACTGGCCAATGGGATGTGAGTGAGCGGAGGCCCTTGCTGTGACTGATCAGTTTGTCTTGGCTCTCACACTTCTGTGACATGCAGTGAGAGGAGGCCTAAGTTTGGAGAATGCGGCAATACCGAAAGACCTGAATCCAACTTTCACACTGGAACCTGGACTGAACACTTGTGAACAAGAAAAACAGGTCAATAATTTGGGTTAACTTGGCCACATAGTATTATTGTAGCCATAGCTGACTAATACACCCTGACACTTAAAAAGTAAGGAATCATATGTTGCATTCTTATATCTGGTAATCTGAGCAACTTTGTTGAAGATAACAACATGTAATAGAATAGCCATTGTTAATTCCTATCATCTTGTTTTGAAATTCTGCATGTTTTTATTGTTTTTGTGTTGGTTTGTTTTTGTCTTTGTTGTTGTTATCTTGTTATTGGACTCTTTTCTCTTTAACATAAAAAAGGACCAAAGGGTGGAAAAGAGATTGGATCCTTTTCCTTCAGTGCTCAGGGGTTATTCTGATTGCAAAGGGAAGAAATTGGTCTGCCACAATAATGATGATCAATGCATTTAAATCATTTTCCTATTTTGCTTTCTTTGCTTCCCTCTTTCTTCTTTCATTCTTTACTTCTATTTTTACCTTTCACCACTAAATCACTGAATTTTGTTGGGCATGAGGAGGACAAAAAAAAAGATGTATCTTACGGTTTAAAGGGGGAAATGATTTGTACACAAATAATTGATCCACAAGAGACAGGGCCTGTAATAAAAGTTGTGCATCAAAAGTTGTTGTAGACAAAAGGGAGGAAAAAGGGAGAGCTCAGTGACGATGTTATTCCTGACAGTCCCTGAATACTCTCACCAGGCCTTGTATTGTGGTTTGTGTCTAGCTGTCCTCCCAAAACCTCATGTAGTTTTAGATGGGGCTTTTCCGGAGGTGGCTGAATCTAGAGTGTGTGATTGATTCATGGTCTAATGCTGGGATTAAGGGTTCTGGGTGATTGCTGGGTCAGTCTACTGACTGAATCCCAGTAGACTGGATTGAGCTGGCCTTGAGCTCACTTTGGACATGCTGAGTGACGTGCAGAGAGATCTGGTACTGCCCTAATCCCGGTAGACTGGATACAATATAAAGGACAGAAAGAGGCTTGTCTCCCTTCCCTCTGTTGTTGATTTTGCTGCCTTCTGCCACCATGAAGTACTGCCCCTGTGCCACGCCACCCTGCCTTGGAGCCAGCCGATACAGACTGAAACCTTCACAAACCTTTCCTCTTTTAACTTTGGGTGCCACATATTTTGTCTCAGCAACGAGAGAAAAGTAACCCAGATACTCTGTGCAGAAACCAAGATGAACAAGGACTAATCCCTGCCCTCACGCTTCCCTTCCCGTTCTCTGAAGTGTGGCCCCTGACTCTTCACACATGTTATTCTCTCTTCTGGAAATCTGTGCCTCTTCACCTACCCACTAGGGTTACACCCTTTCCTAAAGTGCAGACTGCTCTACATCTTGGAGTAATGGCTTCCCCTTCTAGCTGCGTCTGTGGCACTTGACACCTCTTACTGTAATGTTTATCATACTTGAGTTACAGGTCAAATATCTGTTTTGCTTGGTAAAAAACTAGTTCAGACTAAACCTGTGTGGGTTATTGCCTTTTGTGCAGCAACTAGCTTACTATAGAACACACAGAAGGGGCTGTTAGTGAAAATAAAGTAAATTAAACCAACTCAAGTTCTGCAGGTCAGGGTAGCTGGGCATGGTGGCGCACACCTGTAATCCCAGCACTTGGGAGGCTGAGGTAGGAGGATCATTGTGAGTTTGAGATCATCCCGAGCTACAAAGTGAGCTCAAGCCCAATCTGAACTGCATAGAGAGACCCTGTCTCAAACAGACAATAAATAAATAAATAAATAAAAGTTCTGCATGTCACAGAATAGGCAAAAGGTGGACGTAGTAAGTAAGAGGATCTTCAGAAAAAGTACATAAAGGATCAATTAATTTCCTATGCCCTTGAATAAAGGACTCAAATGGCTGCCCAAGTTAAGCCCTGAAACTGGGGACAAAAAATGAAAACAAATAAAAAAAAGAAAGAAAAAACACCCAAATCCAGTTTAGGTCTCCGAGGAGTGTAGCAGCACTTTGCACTGCCGAGAACTCTCCAGCAGCCAGAAAATTCCACTCATGAGCAGCTGGCTCTGCTTTTGGCTCATGACGCAGGCAGTGTTTGGTGAGAATATTTCCTGGAATTACTGTGCTATCTGCAGTGCGTGTGGCTCAGGGACCTGTCTTATTCACACAGTCCAAAACCTGTGGCAGTGCAGCTTTGCTTTGGAAACACAGAGCACAGGGCCAAGCCCTGCCTGCTCCAGCGCTTTCCCCTTTGTGACTATGGGGAAGCTGATCGTGCTCTGTTCCCATTACGATGAAATTGTGCAATTTATTCCCATTTGTTGGAATCAAACAATAAGAATATTAAAACCTTTACCTGCTGACAACCAGACTTCTTGCAGTACATATAACACAAAGTTATTTTTCAGTTTCAATTAAAAATGTTTTTGTTGAGGCATAACAGTTTTACAACTTTAGGAGGGGACTTCATGGTAATTCAATGCATGTATGTATACAATATGTAATAATCAAATCAGGGTAACAAGCACTTCCATGTCTTCAAATGTTAATCATTTTTATGTGTGGGCAATTGCATCCTCTTCTTGCCCTTTTGAAATATCCCAGAGAGTGTTTCAGACAATAGTTTCCCTACTGTGCTAAAGAAGATCCAGGGGAGATTCTCCCATTCCATTCTGGTGTCTCTCCCTCCTTTTTTGGCAGTTCTGGGCATTACAATTAAGGTTTTACACCCAGAGCTGAACTACATCCCCAGCTCTTTACTTTTATTATTATTATTGTTCTAAATTTTGAAACAAGATCTCACTAACTTGCTAAGTTGCTCAGGCTGGGTTTCAACATTTGAGCCTCTTCCCCAGCCTCCCAGAGTGCCAGGGCGTCTCTTCTGGAACTTGTCTTCCTTCTCCCTGTCCTTCCCAGTCTCTAGTGGCCACCGCTTCATTCTGTTCACAAAGCTGACTTACTGGCTTCCACAAATGAGCAGAATCTATATGACAAGGTAGTAAGATTGCTCAGAATGAAAGGATTGTTGTGAACACCAAATGGATCTTCATATCTTTGAGGAGTGTCCAGTCCTCATGGCCACCAAGACTTAGGATGGTTGCTGTTACTTTTTCTAGTGGTATTGGCTCACCAACCCTAGAGGGATGTGCAAACCACAGCCAGTTTTTTTTATTACAAAAAGAATAAAAAATAATAAAATAACAATAACACAGGCAAAAACAAAACAAGTAGAAACAATAACAGTGATACAGGGTTTAAAAACAAAACCATAGGAATTAACAGTGGTTGTTATATTACATATTGTTATCTTCAGTGATGCTGCTCAGACTACCAGGTGTAAGAATGCAAGATTGATCAAACCATTAAACAGAATCAAAAATAATAATAAAAAAATTAGAAATGATACAGAGCTTTACCAAACAAGATGGTAGGAATTCACCAATGGCTGTTATACTGCATATTGTTGTCTTCAAATTAGCTGTTCAGATTACCAGATATAAGCATGCAAAATTGGTCAGAAAAAAATTTAAGCATTAAGTGTTGCTTTCAATAAACCATTAGACATCAGCAATACAATTATCCTTATATATATATATTTATTTTTTTCCCCTTCCTTCTTTCCACAGCCAGTTTTTGCATAGCCTTCCAAGTGGGAATAACTTTTCCATCTTCAAATGGCTAAAAAAAATGTATGGACTCAGTGAGCAAAATTAGATAGAAGTCACACTTTGGTGTTCCCCAAGAAGTTTTATTGGAAATGAATCTGGCCCTTTCATCAGTGGTATTTATGGCTATTTTCCTGCTACAGTAGCAGAGCTGAAGAATTGAAACAGACGTTTCAGGCCATGTAAGCCTCTAACATTGACCACCTGGCCTTTAACAGGAAAGGTTTGCTGAGCCCTGCACTAGAGGAATGCAGACCTTTTAATCAGCTCAGCCTAAGCGTGCTAGGGTCTTGCACATGGAATGCTGTTGTTTCTTGTGGACCTAACTCATGTTTGCCTGGTGACAAAAGATGTGTGACTACTGACTGATGATAACTGGGGACCACATCATGACCCAGCAGAGAGGCAGGAGGCCTCCAAGGTCAGGGGACCTTTTGTTTATTTTATTTTATTTTATTTTATTTTATTTTTTTAATTTTAAAGATAAAAGGAGGGAAACATTAATAGACATACAACATTTTACAACATATCACAAGCACAATACAGACAATACAGAGTTACAAACAAAGTGGTAGGGAATTAACAATGGTGGTTGTATTACATATTGATATCTTCAAAGTGGCTTCTCATGAAAACAGATATAGACATGCAATACTGGTCAACCAAAGGCTCATTGACAGTTTCTTTCAGCACAGAAATAGAAGACAGAAGAACAACTATGTTAACTATCCTGTATATACATACATACAAAATTAACAGTTGTATTCCATTATGTGGCTTTGCCACAAGTTCTTTGATCAACACCTTGTCAGTAGCCTTTAGACTGGTTTCAATATTTTATTGTTATATTTTTCAGTGACCTGCTTTGACACTTACCTTTAAATATTTTCTAATATAACCAAAGGATAAGCAACCTCAGAAGCATCTTTTCTTCATCTTATCAGGGGACCTTTTGTAATGGGGATCTTGGATACTCCCTTCCTGTCTTCAAGGGACCCACAGCTCTGGGAAGAATCATTAATTGAAGCCTGTAAAAGGTCACAGTGACCTCAGTGACCCTTAGTACTTCTTGGGTGCCCTGTTCTTTCCTCTGGCATCTCAGTTCTGTTGGTTTCTCTGTATCTTCTAGATAGTGAGTATTTTGAGGCCAGGATTTAGAGTGTGTGTGTGTGTGTTGTTTTGTTTTATTTTTCTGATACTGGGGATTAAACTTAGGGCATTTGCACTGAGTTGCATTATCTGCCTTTTTAATTTTTTTATTTTGAGACAGAGTCTTGTTAAGTTGCCCAAGCTGGCTGGAAATTGCTATCCTCCTTCCTCAGGCTCTCAGAGTACTGAGATTACAGGCATGTGCCAACATGTCCAGCAAGGCTAGGTTTTTATACCTGTGTGGTATAAAGCACACTGGAGGTTCCAGTCCATGGGCATACGGCCTGGAACCTCCAGATTAGCCCAGGCGGGTTTACTGACAAACTAAACTTTTTCTCTTTATAAGTAAATTGCCTCAGATATTTCATTATAATGATGGGAAGCTGCTCATACTGGTAGAGAATGCTGTAGGAAACAGACTGAGTTGTTCTTGCTTCTACATGATCTTCAGTGGTTTCCCCAGAAGATCACCTACACATAAGCTGTCCCTTATTTCAACTGGTCCTTCTCTCTTCCAGCTAATTTGTTCCTTTCCAGTTCTCTTTGTGTATTCCCTCATACCCTGGGTCACTGGAATCAGGAAGGAGCAAGATATAATCTTTCTCCACTTCTGTTAGCTTTGGGAGACCATGGGGATCAACATACACCAAACTTTTGTATAAAATTCTTCCATATTCATGGATCTCAGATTCTTAATTTCTGCTCATGTTTAATAAAGAGGTCTGCTTTCTTGGGGGTGAGTGGAAGTGAGGAAGAGAGGATGAAATGAAGAAGGATGTTCATTCTTTTTTTTTTTTTTTTTTTTTTTGGTTTTTCTCCGGTACCGGGAACCGAACTCACGACCTTGCGCTTGCCAGACAGGCGCTTTTGCCACTGAGCTAAATCCCCAGCCCAGGATGTTCATTCTTGTTGAGTGGCCAGCAAGGGGACAGAAGGGGTGAGGACGGAGTGGGTACTGGTTTTGGAACATCACCGGCAGCAGGCAACCATCAGCCGGTCAGAGCCACACGCCTGCTGTAGTGTGTAATTCTATAGCTCCTTTGGCTGTGCTTACAGGCATGCACTCACTGAGTGCTATTGATTTCCTGGGGAAGAGAGATCAAAAACAAGTGTTACACTTGGTGTCGTGTGTTTTCTGGGGGAAGTAAATAGATTAGCCAAATTGGACAGACAAGATCTGGGCAAAGAGAGAGAAGGCTCCCCGGAACTGCCTTCCTTGAAATGGAATCTCTTGAAATGACCCACAGGGAAAGCAGGGTGTTTCTGCAGGGCAGGGCTTTGTCCTGTGCTCAGATAGGATGTCACTTATTGTTTATCTCAGCTTTATGTCCTGGGACTCAAGCCCCTCTGCTGTCCATTGGGATCCTATTTGATAGCAGCAGCTCTGGGAGCCTGCACCACAGTCATTCCCACTCCACAAGCTGCCTGGGCTAATTGTGTCTTTGTGTGTCTGGGTGTTGATGTGGAGTAAATCTTCCTAATCAAAGTTTCTGTGATGATTAACTTATTTCACATCTGAGCTGTTGAATGTGGTAGATATTGGCTTTATGTGCCTTTGGAGTACTTGAACTGTGCTTCACATAATGGAGGAGGTGGATTTTACAATTTCATCCAATTCTAGTTAATTTAAATTTAAATAAACACATGTGCTCTTTGCTATCATTTTGGATAATGTGGTTTTGGACTCGCAGTCCTCAGGTGGGATTCTGAAGCAGCTGCATCAACTAGTTTCGGGTATGTTTAGAAATATAGCATTTTGGGCCTTGCTGTAGATCTTCAGAACCAGAATGGACATGTTAACATGATCTTCAGGTCTTAGGATGCAAATTAAAACATTTGAAGCAGCGCTTGAAATGACTACGTCTCAGGAAAACACATGGTATCAGCTGGGGATATCTAGGTTATGCTGTGCTGATAAACAAGCCCCAAATCCTACTGACTTAAAGCATATGAGTTTAATATTTTACGAATGCTTTTTGGGTCAGAAGGAGCTTTGTTTTACATCGCTGTCCATCTGGGTCCCAGGCTAATGATCAGAACCCTCCGGATCATTCTTTGTTGCCGTATCAGAAGAGCAAATAGTGTTATTTCTGCTCATGTTTCATTGGTCAAATGAAATTCCGTGGCCACACCTAAGTCTAAGGAGGCAATGATGTGCAGCCCTTCCATATGCCCAGGAGAGGAAGAACAGAATATTTGGTGATTTCTTTGGTGAGCAACACTAATGGCTAATGACTGTCACAAACAACAAGTATAATTAGAGCTGCTTTTTATTTTTTTCCTTAGAGCTTCATCATTTCAAGTTTGGACTTGTAATCGCCTCTAATTGGTCCCTCTGCCATCCCTTTTCCTTCCCATCACTACCACATTAATGCATTAGTCCCCTGAAGGATCAACTCATAGAACACCATTTCTCTGCTCAAGACCATTCAATGACACCTTATTGCCCATCAAATTAAGTAAAGTCCCTTTATCATGATGTGCTGGAAAGAATGCTGCTAAGACATTGGCATGACACTGGATGGCATTGCTTAAATTCTCTAAATCTCAGTTTCTTTATCACTTAACTTGAGGAGAAAGGCACCCACTTTGCAGGGCCACGCTGAACTGTAAAGGCAATCAGGTCTATTGAGTGCTTGATGTACTCGGCGTGCAGAAAGTGAGCTCAGCGCTGTGCTCAGGGGCTTCCAGGGCTGTGCATGTGCACAGCATCATATTTACCAAAAGCATCTTGCAACGACCCACTGAATGTCTGTCCCTCTTAGTAGACTTGAATTCTTCAAAGGCAGGGTCAGTGTCTTTGTACCACTACTGTGTCTAGCACAAGGCTCTTTCTTTTTTTTTAAAATTGTTCTTTTAGTTTTATTTACTTATTTTTTTATTTTAAAGATAAAAGCTAACAAAACAACAACGAAGACAAAATCAAAACAACACAAAAACAATACATGACCTCAAAACAAAATGATAGGAATTGCCAGTGGTTGCTGCATTACATACTGTTATCTTCAACGAAGTTGTTCAGTATTCTTCTTAAATGTTTTGACAGTGCATCAGTAGCCACACACTTACAAGCTCCCTAAACAGGTTGGGCGGGTCATAACGGAGCGGGATGACCGGCTGCTCCTTCAGTGAGCAGCCTCCTTCTCTCTTCTCTGCTGTCGTTCATGCTGCCTCTGTTTCCATGTGCACTTCTGCTTGCCACAACCTAAGACTTTCAAAAGATTACTCATCACTCAAGCATATCTCAGTTGGTACCTCAGCAGCTCATGCTTTCGAATTCCTGCATCTAAAAGTAGCATTTCCATCTGTCAACAATGATGGTGTTCAGGGGAATACTCACACTGAAATTGATGATCTGGGATTCTACCAAGAAAGGGGCAGTCAAGGATTTTGCCTGGGCAGGCGACGTTGAAGACAGGAGACAGGGAGGGCATTCTGGATGGATCCAAATGAGTGTCCACATCTGCATGTGGCTGAATTGGAGGGTGTCTGGGGGAAAAAGGCAGAGGAAGTCTGGTGCTGGAGAAGATTGGCCTTGCAGATTATGGTGAGGAACTTGAGCCACTGGGACAGCTGTAAGCACAGAAGTGACATGATACAGTACTTGTGACTTAGGACATTCCTTTATTAAGGGTGAGGCTCTGACATGCAAAGAGATACTGAATCACTGATTTCCAACAATCTATGTTTAGCTAATTAGTATTCTTTCAATTTTTTGTATCATGCTTTGACCTTTCCAATACACCTGCCGTAGTTACTTATTTATTCTAATTACCTACATATCCCCTAAGATGATTGAATTTTCAGCTTTTTTTCTGAAGGTTATATTCCAAATAAGTGTCACCTGCCAATAGCCATATCGTGTATCAACTAAGAATTGTACTTGGCTGTTTATAAAAGAGATCCTCACATCAGTAGTGGCTTAAGAAATAAAGACTTATTTCTCTCTCATGTACATTTAGTGGTAATTTTCAAGGCTTTACAACTTTGTCAGGGATTCCTATTTGTTTCTTTTATCATTCTGGGGTTTTATTCTCAAGGTCACCTGGTACAAAAGACCTGCTGGGGCTTCTACAACATGTTTCATTTCAGGCAGTAAGGAAGTTCACTTAGATCTTCCAGTGGTCATATGGGTCCCAAATTCCTACATTAAACACTTTTCAGTGAAGTAATAATACAGTTTCTCTTTTCCCAAACCCTGGCTGATCGATCCCTTCTCCTCTGAGTGATTTGGTTATGAAAATTTTGGAGGCTTTTCTCATAGAATATTACTTCTATAGTCAAGCAGGTAGATTATATTCAAACATCTTTTAAAAATATATGAATGAATATAATAATATCTCACATATTTAACTATATCCTGTATAATTATATACCTCTATGTATAATATTTTGCATGGCATAACATTTTGTATAAGTATTTATCCCACCTCCCTTGATGGGTCAAAGACAGTGCCCGATACCTGGTACTTTAATAACCTTATGGTGAGAAGGATTCCCACTATGCTCTGTAAAGACAGCTCATGGAGGAAAAAGTAGGGGTGGCAGTGGAGTCAGGAAGTGAGGGGTGACGCTCCTCCTGGCGGTGTGAGTTTCACTCCAGTGTGAGTTTCCAACCCCTCACCGATACTTCAGCTACAGAGCTCAGCTCCCATTTGTTGACATGTGGGTCATCTGCCCAATAGTTCATTTGGCAGAAAGTATTTTACTGCTTAAAAATAAGGTGGATAGCTTCTACTTTATCACTGTAGATTACAGAGGTGCATTACAAGCCTCAGCTCTAACTAATTAGCATGTGACCTTGGGCATATCGTGAAGCTCTGAGTGCAGCTTCTTCGTGGGTATGAACACTACATTACCTTAGTGTTGCTGAGATGAAATAAAGATCAGGAATTTGAAGACCATCCAAGTCAAGGATCCTACTCTCATGCCTCTGGGGCTAAGCAGATGCTTTAAACAATGGAGCAGGCCCTGGTGGCTGGTCACTGGAAAGGGTCCAGCCCAATATGGGGAGGCGCCTTCAACTCCCTGTATCTGCTGACCTTTAGGAACTAATAAGATACTTCCACTTTGGAGAAATTAAGGAGAGGTAGATTTCTGAAGGGAGCAGTAGCACATTGCAAGATTTTAAACTGTTGACCTTAATTTAACTTTTAAGAGACCAATTAGAACACATTTGCTCCTTTGTAGACCTCCTTGCATGATCTTTAAATTACACAGAAACTAATTATTATTATTTTTCAGTGAGTGCTGGAAATATTATTCCCTAACCTTTCCTGTAAGCCTTCTTTGGTTACATACCTTTCTCTTTGGCTCAGGTCTGGCTTCTCATGGTGCTGCATTTTGAGCAGGTACATGATCTAGCAGGTCTGGTGAATAAGCTATAAGCTCCTTTATGTGGTCTGTATGTGGACCCTGGGGGAAGCAGTCCCGCCTGTCCCACTTGTATTGCCCACTGAGTCTGGTGTAACCTGGAGATATGAACATGGTAGAACCATAGCTGTAATGGGAGAGATGAGCCCAAAAATCAGAGGCCAACAGAGACAAAAGGGATGGGGAGAGAGGCCTGGAGGCATAGAGTTCACCAATGTTCATGTAGATCTTCATTTAATGCTGTGATTAAAATATTCTCCTCAGCAATAGGAGCCAATGAATTCCCTTTGTGTTTGCTTATGCTAATTTGAGTGGGATTTGTTTCAATAATATCCAACCTAAAAGCTTACTAAAACCATAATTAGCAGTAATAGTATTTATTAATAGAGAGAAAATTTGAAGATCCACCAGTTTCTTTTAAAACAAGATAAAAGTAAAGTTTTGGATTTGAAGAACTGTCCTTGGACTACTACCCTCCTTTCTGAAGAGTTTAATTAGAGAATTGTGATAAAGAGACGTGGTATTTGCCCTGATGCAAGGCTAAACATAAGATGAGGCTCTTTATTCTCATAGGCACTGGTCTTTCTTATAGTCTTTCTTGGCTGTCTTCTCTTCATCATCTTCTTAGAAAATGTTCCATGAAGTGAACAGTTCTGTAGATTTTTATTTTCCTAGAGAAGAAACCAAAGAGCACAAGCATGGAGGGAGAGATTCAGGAGGCGCTGCAGTTATCTGTCTTGGATAAGTACCAATTTGACGAGAAAATGAAAAATAATTCCTCAAAGAGAGCACTTTGTGAGATTCCATGTTGTGATGTGCACAACTAAATAGGTATGTTTGTCTTTTGCTAAATATAACTTAATAGCACTTAAAACCCAACTGTAAGAGGAAATTAGAAGGTGTAGAATAACATGTAGGATTTATAGATGAGATAAAATACAGGAAAAACATAATTAGGAGTTGAAAAATATCCCCGAGTATACAAGGAGCTTTTCCAGCCCTGGAAGACAACAAGGATGATATTTATGAGAGGAACCAGTATTATTTTGAGGACATGCCATAAAGAAGTGTTTTTTAAAGGTGCACACAATTCATTTTCCTTTAAGTGATGTGTTGTGGATCGTTGTGTGTTGTGGTTTGTATCTGGAGTGTTGCCTGTATGTTCAGCGGTGGGGCTTTCAGAGTGTGGTTGAAGCTAGGCCAGCCATGTACCCTATGTGGATTTGCTCACCGGTGAGTTCAAGGGCTGAGTGTGCTGTGGGAGGTGGAGGTTGGTCCAAAGAGGCAGGTCACTGGGGCCGTGACTCTCCCAATGGCCTCTTTTCTTTCTCTGCTTCTTGGCCACATGACTTGAGCAGACTTACCCCGCCCTCGTCATTCTACCTTACCATTTCTGTCTTGGAGCCAGCCAACTAAGGACTGAAAAAGCGACCCCAAATAAACCTCTCTTCCTTAGGCTGTGGGTGTTGGGTATTGTGTCTCAGTGACAAGGAAAGTGACTAAGATGCTGTCATTTGAGATTTAATAGACATTAACTTCTCTAGACATTGGTGAGAACAGTCACCAGTGTCACACAAGGTGGTGAAGGGTTGTCACTGGCTGCACTTTCCCTAAACATTCTCTAAAATGCCTCGGTGCCTTCATTCAGGCTTCTGACAACCTGCAAGCTTGAGCCTATCTGAAGAGGAAACCTTGGATCTCATAACAGAGCTGAAACAGTGAATTCTTGGGTGCCTGGGTTAAAAAAAAACAACAAAAAAAACCCTCTCAAGATACAGCTCCTCAACTGAGACTGTTTTTGTGAATTTAGCCACATTAATTCCCTGTCTCAGTTAATTATGCAATAACATTTACATGCCTTGAGGCAAATTTACAGTTCTTGCTCAGACTTTTTCTGAAAATATGCTGTTATGCTCTGAAAACAGTGCCAAGATTTTAATTATATATCTAATTTTGGGGAGGAGAATAGAATTCCTGGTCCAGCTTTATTACACATTAGCATAAAAGGGGTGGTCCTTGTCATTCTACTCATCCCATGATTCTAGTCACAATTTTGTAATAAAATTTTGACTTTTTTTTACTATAATTATTAGCATATATTAATTGTGCAAAATAATGGGTTTCATTGTGACATTTTCATCCATGCATAAAATGTGCTTTGATTTTGTCCACCTTCCCTATTATCTTCCCTTACCAACCCCTAAATTTAAAATTTTACCTATTGAATTCACCTTCATAAATATTCCTTTACTCTTGCTTTTGAAGTATAGAACTAAGGATTTCAGCATCACATCCAATATCCTTTCACCACAAGAAACTCTATCTCATGCTGGGCCTCAGCACCCTTCTCCAAACTGGTGTAGGAAGAGTTTGATGAGTGCTTGTTGAAGGCCCAACGTCTGTGCTATGGAGGTCAAGTGAGATCTTCACTTGTGTGGCCACCTGGGTAGCTAATGCTGTCTCTCTCCATTTGCACCTCTTTTCTGCAGGCTCCTGAGATTTTGGAAGCCTACTGGTGTTATGACGGATTATATCTAGCATTAAGTATATTTTAAACTCTTCCTTGGCCCAAGAACAACTAAGCCTGAGTATTTTTGAATGGCTGATGGTGAAGCTATTAATTTTTTTCTGTAAGTGAATGTTCTACAAGTTTTATGGTAATTCACTTTGATTTTTTTATAACCTTAATGATCAGAGGATTGTTGCATCTGGAAATCATACCTCACTTATTCCAACCTGGAACCCAAGGTAGGAATCCTTTCAGCCATGCCTTTCTTGCTTTTACACAGTTGGAAAGCTCTCACTAAATGTCTGGAATGAACCACGGATTGGCCCAGGTTTTGTCAAAGGTGTTCAAAACAGTTTTACCTTCAGGGGATTATGGATCCATACAAATTATGCTACACGTTTATGAGTGTGCTGGTAGCTAGCAGATAGGTGGAGACAGCAAGCTAGTAGAACTAGAGAGAATGTTAGACCAGCTTCAAGACAGAAGAGACTAATTGGTTGAGGGAATTAAAAAGTATTGGAGGAAGTGGCATTTTAGCTAAGAAACAAAGAATTGTAGAACAGTTTGAATTTAAAGGAATGAGAAAGAAAGAAACCACTAGTGGAGAGATCATTTGAGAAAATGAAGAAGTTAGGTGTGTCTGCACCACTGGATATAATTTGAGAGGTAATTGGTTAGAGGCATAGCTAGAGGGACACCCTAACAGGCACTGGTTAGAGGCCTAGTTAGAGGGCTCTGTTAAGTTGTTGTGCTCTTTAAAAGGCAGCCAAAATATATTGCATCCTGTTTTGCAGGAACTGGGGGCTCAGTGGTTATTTTGATACAAGGAAAATCATGATCACTGAATGAGAGAATTGTGACTATAAAGGCTGAATGCCAGATGGACTGATAAACAAGGAGACTAGAGCAAGGGAAACAAGCTAGAAGCTATTACCTGGTTCAAGTAAGAGGTGAGTAAAGGTAAGTTGGAGGAAGCATGAGAGGGGAATAGGTGTTGATCTTGTGATAGTTCATGAGAAATTGTAGAGGGCAAGGGACAGAAAGAGGTAGAAGTTTCCTTAGCAGTTTTTATACAAGTACTTGGAATGGCAGTGATGCTGAGGTAGGGCAGAGGTGCTGGTGGGAGCTGGCATGAGGATGCATAAGAATCTGGCAGCATATCAAGGTGGAAATGTCCAAAAAGCTAGGGAACATGGGAGGGATCCTAAGAAGCAGCATCAACAGTACAAGCAAAGATGTGGAAATCACTGATGCAGAAATTATATTTGATGCCAAAAATGGGGTAAGAGAAAGAATGTAGAGAGGAAGAAAAGAGGGACAAAGCTAAGTCTCCTTGGAGGACCTCATATATTTAGGAAGTGGGAGCTCAAAGAAGAGCATGGTGTAGGTCAGGGACAGTTACAGAGGAAGGAAGGTGATCAGAATGATAAAGGTGATGGGAAACAGATGAGCAAAGGCTTCATGAAGCAGGAGTTGTGCTCAGTGTGAAATGACTCAGGAAGATCAATCAGCAAGGGTAAAGGTGGAGAGAATTCCAGTACCTCTTAGATGAAGTAGCTGGGTGGTCATGTAAGAGAACTTTTTGTGGTTCAAGAAAAGCATTGAGATATCTGTTCAAGATGAGACAAAGAGTTCATGCTGTGAAAAGGTCTTTTTTTCCCTTTGTCCACATAATGAGATTTTTGAGAAGTAAAAAATATAACACAAGACTTAGTGGGAGGTACTAAATACAAGGCCAATAAAAACACACTACTCCAATGACCTCTGCTGTACAGACCTTCTGAGCTTTCTTTTTTGAAGCAGGGCATGGATCTGTGAGCTAGTTTCTATAAAAGTTGCTCCATAGGAGGCAGGTGAGCAGAGCCATGGCCACTGATGAAACCCACACAGTCTCCACCTCTTGCAAAAGAAAATAGAATAAAAAAGTCTTATGATGAGTAATTGGCAACTGGCTTTAAAAAGCTATAGGATGTGAGGTAGGGAGGAGCTGGGAAGTGGAGGAACTGATATAGAAAGCCTCTGCGGTGAGTGGCTATCATTATTCCTGGACCTGCACCATTCCCATCCTTACAGATAGGTCTGGATTTGAACTCTGAGACCAGGCTGATGGCAGAGGTAACAATAAAACTAGACAGAGGAAGAGTATAAAGCAGAAAAGCAAAACACAGACACATGCACAACATTAAGACAAAACTTTAAAGACGCATCCGTGCAAAACTAGCTTGTAAACAGAATTTTAAGACAGTTGAAAAAAAATAATGCTGAAAAGACAATAGACAACATTTAAAAATCAGAACATGAATATGCTCCACACTAAATTATTCTGTGAACCAGTCTGACAAAAACTTTTGGATAAATGTATTTAAGGCATTCAACACAAAAAAGAAAAGACACACCATTTGTTAACAATGAAAAAGGATTAGCCAGAGAGCTTAAAATAAAAGAATTGTAGCATATAATTTCCATTCTATAAAGTTTAAAAACAGGCAAAACTTATGCAGTTTTAGATGTCAAGATGAGGATAGTTTTTATTTTGTAGAATGAGAAAGAGAGAGGGTATGGGACATTGGAGATATTTGACAGTAATACATTACATGCTCCCTAGGTTGTAATAATCTATCTATCTATCATCTATCTATCTATCTATATGTATTTATCTATCTCTCTATACACTTGTGATTTATGCTGTTGTATATGTGTTATTGTATAAAGGGTTTATTTTAAAATTAAGAAAAGAAATAATGAAAATAAAATTAAGTGGCTTCATAAGTAAATCTTGGAATTCAAAAATATAGTCATTGAAACTACAAAGTAAGTAGTATTACATGTGTTGTTTTATGTGTTTTGTAAGTAGCAGGGCTCTCTATATGATGTACTTGACCAATTCTGGAGCCAGATAGATGGGGGTTAAAACTGAACTTCAGAAAGCAGAGAAAATCCAACACAAAAGACTACAAATTGTATGGTTATATGGTTCCACTTATATGAAACAACCAGAATGAGCACATGAAACAAACAAACAAACAAACAAAAATAATTTAGTGGTTTGCAGGGCCTGGGAGTGAGGTATAACTGCTAATGGATAAAGAAATTGCTTGTTTGGGGGATGATGAAAATATTCTACAATTAGATAGAAATGATTGCACAACCTTGTGGATATACTGAAAATAAATGCATCAATTGTACACTTTAAAGAATGTAAATATTGTGGTATGTAAGTTACATCTCAATCAAAACTAGTAAAAAGTGAGTTTTATCACTGAAACAAGAGCTGTGTTGGAAGTCCATCCTATTCAAACAAGTGTCAAAGGAGTTTGTTGAAGTTCCCTGCCTCCCCTACCTCTCGCCTGTCCTCATATTACAGTCTGGATCCCACTCATAGAAAGTTTGGGGTTACAGACACACTCAAAATTGTTGCCTCACTCTCCTTTGGAATGCACACGGGAAAGAGACTGAGTCCCTAAGGCTTATGCCATTTCTAATGGATGAGCTCCAACTAATCAAGAAAACACACAATTGTTACCCACCAATCAATCAGTCAGTCTGGAGGAAGAATGGAGAAAAAATCCACAACACTTTCTAGTAGGTATCATTCTGTATACTAGTAATTAGGGATGAATGTCACTCCCTTAAAAAATCTTTAGACTAGACACTAAGGGAGAATTCATGAAATAAAGGTAGTACTGAGGAATTCATTCTGTGTACAGCAGTGTTTTCTCATTGTGGGAAAACTGCAAAATATCATAGACCGAGGAAGATATTAAGGCCACAGTAGAGAAAAGATGAATTACCTATAAAAGAAGAAAAGAAACAGAACTTAGATTCACAATACTGTTCAAGCAGCAAAACCTCAAGCTAGATAACTCTGACGTGTAGTAGCAAAGTGTCAACCAAGAGCTGTAACCCAGGAGAACTATTATTCTGAAAATGAGGGCAATTAAATACATTTTAGAGATAAAAAATTTTAAGAGTTTTTTACATAGTTGAAGATATGCCATAATGTGTAGAAATGATGCAGAAGAAAGCCTTGGGTTACAAGGTACAATGGAGAGGACTGAAATCAGTAAATTGTGTTGGAAAACATGATACAGCACCGATATTAAAGAAATAAAAACTCCCAATTATATTATTTGTTTTCCTCAAGGTAAAAATATACAGGGAGGACTATTTGATGGATAAAGGTACTAAAATCCTTGTTGTGTCTTGGAGAGAGATAAAATACTATAATGTTTAGAGTATTCACATAATTTATAGTTAATAAAGGCATGCTGAACAGTTAATTAAAACCATAAAGATAAACTCCACAGGTGAAACAAAGGGAGCATGCAAAAGTCTTTATCCATGTAATATACACAAGAAAAGGAAAAACATATGAAAAAAAAACAAAAAAGTGCTGTAAGCTTCAAATATAGGGTAAGATGCAGAAATAATTTCCAACATATCAGGTATTACAGCATGTAAGTAGATTAAGTCTTCAAAAGCGGAGATGATTAGATGGATTAAAAAAAAATCCAACCATATGTTTCAAAATAAAATTACACAGAGAAGCTAAAAACAAAGAGATGGAAATATGGTAATTAGTTTAGCAGTATTAATATCATATAAAATAAATTTAAAGTATTATAGTAATAGGAAAGTATGACAACTGTATAAGGAACAGTTCTCCAAGAAGTTGTAACAATCACAGTCCATTTGTACCTTATAACACATCTCTGGAAAATGCAAAGTATAAATGGACCGAAATATAAGGAATGATAAAATAATAAATTTTTGTGGGATAGTTAATACTCCTTTATTAGGTATTTACAGAATAAACTGAAGAGATTGGTAAGGAGAGAGACTTAAGAAATGTATTTAAAAATGCTGATTCTATCCGACAGCATAGAATCCTGAGTCAAACAAATAGAAAATATTACATTCCCTTAGATGATGTATGGAATATTTATACAAGGATCATATTAGGACACAAAAGAAGTCTCAATACTTTTCAAAGAATTAATATTATAAATTCTGTGGTCTTTAAAGAGATTGAGTTAGAAATCAATAGGATTAAAATAAAGCAGTCCACTTATATTTAGAAAATGAAAATAATGAATGAATTATAAATTAAATGCCAATAAAAATCGTGAAGTACTGGAAGGCTGATCCAGCAATAAATAAATGATCGAATAGAAATGAGTTACACATCTGTTTCAGAAGCTATCTAATACAATAAAGGAACAACAGTAAAAGCAAATCAAAATGTGTGTGTGTGTGTGGGGGGCCCAACCAGGTAAACAAAACTGTAGGAATCTCCTGCTAATGCAGAAGAAATAAGCAAGCAAGCAAGCACTAACCAGTAGAAAGGAACTAGAGACAGAACCATGAAAGTCTAACTATTGTTGTTTGTTAAAAATTAATAGATGAGATAAACTCAAAGCAAGGCTGCTGAGGTGAACATTTTAAGGAAGGGTACATAAGGATTTAAATGTATCAGAAAGAATACTACAGCTATTACTCCTTTAAAGACATATATCTGTTTAAAGACTGTTCAGAGTTATAATGTGCTGCTCGGACTTAGGACCTATCTTTGTTTTCTGTACACCTTGTTGATAGAGGCTCAGTGTCTTTTTTGTGTAGTACACTTTGTTTATACAATAGTGTAAGATTTGCTGATTATACTGTACAGTAGAGGACATTAGTTTTAGGTTCTGTTATATATTACAGTACTGCATGTAAAGAGTTATGCAAATAAAAGCAAAGTCATCAAGTTAGAGCTTCCTTTGGCCATATTTCTTTGTTCTGAATATTGTAGTGTATTTATCCACTACATACAATTCCTCATTTAGTGACCAATTTATTTAATAACCTACTTACAGTACTGCAACTGGGCTGTTAAAAGAGGAATCTCTGTATCTTATCTGTAAAGCATATGCATCAACGCTGCTTCCTTTATCAGATTGTGAGGAGCTAAGCTAATATCTAAAAAATTACCTTGAAACTGGTTAAGAGACCCATGAATATTTTTATGTTATTTATAGTTCCTTCTACTTTGAAACAAAATCAAACTCATTAACACAATGAGAATTTATTGGCTTGGGTAAAAACAAAACAAATTTCAGGTCAGTTTTATGAGGGCACTTATTCTTTTCTATGCGATTCTCTGGATTCTTTATTCTTCTGTATGTTTTCTCAATATTGGATCTGGGCTCACTTCATAATCATGTTTGCTGTGGGAAATAGGACCATGGATTCAGAATTTAAAATGAAATCTGGCATTGCAAGCAGGTATCTGGATTCCTTAACACATCAAAAATGCAGACTTTCTTTTGTCTTTTTTCTAAGGCTTGTGGGTAGCAGGGGAGGAGGTTTATGATACTCCGGCAGGAGCAAAGAGTATCAGGTATTCAGTGGAGCAGAGTAAGGGGGATGTTAATAATCTCATATTCATGTCTGACCAGAAAACTCTAGCCATTATTTTACTGAGGCTCACGTATAGCTATTGACAGGTTACATTGTCTTATGAAAGAGCTGATTTCCTCATCAGAGAAAGGATGCTAGATATTCAGCAGGAAATAGTGGCTTGTGTTACTCCTAAATACTAACCAGCATTCCTACTCTAATTGAACAGACTCGGTGAATCTTCTGTTCCCTAACACATGCGGTGGGAGCTGAAGCTGGATGGAACACTAGCAAATGGGTGACTGATAGATACACCAGGGGTACAGTACAGAGGGATCCGGGAGGCAGTGCCTGCCACATGTTGGCATGACGATTGCCATTTTAAGATGAGAAGTAACAAAATTACTTGCCCATGCTCACACAGCAAGGAAGTGAGGAAGTCAGAATTTCAGCACTTTCTCTCCAAATCTACACCTTTCACTCCAATGCTGTTTTTCCAGGAAATAGTGATCAATGATTTCAGTTCCATCCTTAAGAAAAGCTTTTGCTATTCAGCTTGTAATACAACACAGAAGAATCAATCCTTGATGTAATGTGAGGTACACTGTGGTTCATAAAGATCAATGTGCCAGTTATTAATCTATCATTGTCTTTCAGTTCTACACTCACCTATAGAAGCTCTGTTGTGTTGTGGTGAGAATCCACAGATTGCACTTCTTTGCTAGCTGAGAAATTCCACTATTGGAACACTTACGGGGAGGCAGGCAGGTTGAAGAGGGAAGAGGGACACACGCTTTACTGTTTGTGTGCTTCTCCTATTATCATTGCCCCTAAAAGTCTTCTTTCAGCATTCCCCAAACCAGCCACATTCATAGCTCTCACAGGTTTCAGCAGCAGATGGGCACCACCACCTCTCAGACATGGAACTTCAACTTCTCCGGCTCCCACCTCTAGTTCCTGGGCAGCATCTCCTTTGAGGTCTAGTTCTGCCTTTGTAGAGCTCTTATAACCTACTAGTTTCTGAAATATACACTTTGTTTACCCCTCAGCCCTGCAGTTAGTGTTTGTTATTTGGTCTTTCAGTCCTACAGCCTGTTTAACAGGTTCTCTGTATTGAATTCTCTTTGCTGAAGCACATAAGGTGCTATTTGTGTTCCTCTCTGTCCACTGACCAAGAAGCTTCCTGGTTTCTCACTTTTTAGAATGTTGAATACAGCACAAATTTCAGTGCTCCAGTAACTGATGAGGAGTCCAATGTTACGTTTGAATAAACCAAAGTTCAGGGAAATTAAGTCAACCATCCAAATCAAAATCCTACAGAAGCTTTTAAGTTTAGATATGTTTAATTCCAGATTTCATCTTTTCTCTAATGTATCATGCTGACTTTCTGCAACATAACACACACTGCTTTTCATTATAAATTTGGTTCTGAGTACTTTTACCTAAGGTTCGAGAATTTTAGAGGGGGAACTATTTGGATTTTGTAATAGTGAAGTTCTAGAAGAAAGCAGAAATAAAAGGAATCCAGATCTTGACATTGCATTTGTCACTTTTGCAGAGTAGAAAGTGCAGGTAAGGCTTAGAGGAGCTGGCAGGCCAAACCTTATTCTCAAACATCAGCATGAGGCACTAGGATTGCTGCTTTCCATCCCTTGCTATGGCTAAGACCACCATGCCAGGTAGCTGGAGCATGAGTTGCATTGTACAATGCTACACACACTTGACTGAGGTACATTTAAACATGCATGGAAAAGAATGGAAAGTGGAGAAGAAGAAAAGAAAAAGGACAGAGGGAGGAAAGTGCAGGGAGGTAAAAGGAAAGTTGAATATCCACAGACACCCATCTGAAAAGAAGAAGTAATATTGTCCCTCCTTGGACACGCTAGAACCATATATATAGAAAATCCCAAAGACCCCACCAGAAAATTAGAACTAATAAATTCAAAAAATTATAGGATACAAACTCACCAAGTACAAATCAGGTGCCTTCCTATAAATTAACATGAGTTATCCCTATAAGAACTTAAGAAAATGATGCCATTTGCAACAAGAGCAAGAGAATAAAATACTTTAGGTATGGCAAGAAAATAAAAGATTACACACTAAAGTTATAAAATACTTCTGAAAACATTGAAAAAGACACATAGTGGAAGAATTAATACTGTGAAATATTCATATTACCCAAATCTTCCTACACAGTCAATGAAATTTCTATCAAAATTCCAATGACATTTTTTGCAGAAATAGAAAAGTCCCAAAATGTGTCCACAACCCCAAAAGAACCTCAAAAGCCAAAGCAGTTTTCAGAATGAAGAAAATGCTAGCTAAGGTATCTTACACCATGGTTTATAGAAATCAAAGCAGTATAGTATTGGCATAAAATCAAACACACACATACTAATAGGCAGATCAGAAAGTCCAGAAATAAACCCATACATCACCACTAGTGTTAGACACACTGGGGAAATGAAAGTTGCAGGGGGGAAATGGTGTTGGGAAAACTAGATATTCACATGCAAAGAATAAAGCTGGACAATTTTCTTACACATATACAAAAAATTAACCCAAACTTGACAGAGACTTAAATATAAGATCCAAAACCTTAAAAGTAGAAGAAAATATATGGAAATAGCTTCTTGACATTGATTGTGGCAGTGAATTTTTTTCAATGAACCCAAAAGCATAGGCAACAGAAGCTAAAAAGTCCTATTTGTTTAACAGGACTTCATTAAACTAAAATTTTCTACATGACAAAGGAAACTGTCCACAAAATTGCAAGGCAGCCTACAGACTAGGACAAAGCGTTTACAAACCATATATCTGATAAGAGGTTAACATTCAAACTGTATAAGAAACTCACAAACACAATAGCAAAAAAGCCAAATTGATTTTAAAATAATATATGAAGACTGTAATCCCAACTACTCATAAGGCTGAGACAGGAGGATTCCAGGTTCAAGGCAAACCTAGGCAAAATTAGCAAGAGTCTATTTCAAAATTTTAAAATTTTTCAAAAGGCTGGGGATGTAGCTCAGTGGGAGAGCTCTTGCTTAGCATGCACGAAATTTGAGATCCAATCTGCAGCACCAAACACATACACAGAAACAAGTGCCAAGAGCCTGAATAAACATTTTTAAAAGAGCCAAACAAATGGCCAGCAGACACATTGAATTCACTTATTACTGGGGAAAGGTAAGTTTGACCTGTATTATAATACGTATTGACTTCTGTATGTTGAAATATCCTTATGTGCCAGGGAAAAATCCTAACTATTTATGGTACATGATCCTTTGGATGAGCTTTTAAATTTGGATTGCTTGTATTTTGTTGGGGATCTTTGCATCTATGTTTATCAGGTGTTTTGTCTTGTGGTTTCCTCTTCTTCTGATGTCCTTATGTTATGTTAGTTTGAGCTTCATACTGACCTCATAAAAAGAGTTGAGAAGTGTGATCACATTTTAAAATATTTGGAAGAGTTTTTAAAAGATAAGGATTAATTCTTTAAATTTGTGGTAGAATTAACTCATGAAATCCTCTGGTCCTGGCTTATAAAAACAAGTTTTTGAAGAATCATTCAGTCTCCTGGCTTTTTCTTCTCTGTTCAGATTTTCTCTTCTTGATTCAGTCTTGGTAAGTTGTCTAGAAATTTATTTTGAGATTAAAGAAATTCAACATGATTGTATCCTAGAGTCTGACTAAAGTCTGACTACTTAGTGTGTCCCATCAGTATTTTTTTTTAACTACTCCTAAAATGCTAAAACTGATGCCCTGAATATCCACTTTCTTTAGGTCACACAAAGAATAAGGGCTGAGTTGGGTTGAGTTGGAACTTGAACCTGTTTCCCTTCCTCCAGAGCTCTGCTCTTCTCTGTTTCCTCCTATAAGTTACAGAACAAAGGTGGGCAGGTGTGTTAAGTGCCAGAGAAAAAAGAGCTAATACACGGGTTTTCCTGGGATCTAATTGTAACAAATAGCTGAAGTAACCTAGCAATGCTATATTTGAAACTAGTGCTGGATTCATCACATGTAAAACTCTAAACTTTAATTTCTGCAAAACACTCAGTTTCTTTAGATAGCACAGTTCCCTTGATGGAAGAGCTTCCTAAGGCATGTTTCTATTCTCTTTAGAGAGGACCGTGAATTCCCTAGAAATAAAATAGGCCTGCCACTTGAAATGACCAAGCGACTTAGAATAGCAATGTTTATTCCTGTAATTTGTCTCTCCCTTGTGTTCACTATGGTCATCTGGGTTTAATATCCTAGGTGGTGGGAAATGAAAGGCAGTGTGTATTTTGCCTTGAGAATTTCAAATTTGAATTTCCTGCTGTGAGCATTCTTGCTGCTCTGCTGAAATTAGAGTAGGATGAACTTCTTGAATGGTCACCAACTTGGCCACAGGCTGACTCCAAGACCTCCTGCCAGGAAAGTTTCCTGAGGCGACAGCGTGAAATGTCTCTGCAGGAGAGATTAAATGGTTTAATAATGTCCTATTAAACCCAAAGCTTCCAAACAAAACTCATCCTTTCAATAATACTTGTCACCCCAAAGCTTCTGTTTAAGTGATTTTAATCTCAGATAAGAATTTTACTGTTACCAGACAAGGCACTGGCGCTATATTATCACCTTTTAGCCATTTTCGGATGAGAGACAGAGGATAAGCTCTTGTCACATTCTCATAAAACTTGTCAGAGTAGTTGCTTATGTGCATAGAAAGAGAAAGGAATGTGTTTGTTAATAAACAAGAATAAATACTAATGTAATCAAAATATGAATCAACCACCAACAATGGCAATATATCAGAAACCATGAAGTTTGATAACTTCAACCCTCAGCATATAAATTAATGAAAAAAGGACAAAACAAAACAAGGAAACAGATCAGGTCCTATCATAACGGAACATATCTGTGTTGTTTTCAATCTGAATAAATAAATGAAGTTTCAAATATATATTTCTGCCAGTGGAGCCAGCAAAGACTACAAGTAGATTTTAGTTCAGTTTCAATTTGGTGTGTTTTCTTATTTCAAAGCTATTTAGATCTTCCTTATTTCTATTTTTGTTGAGTGATTGAATATCACAATCATCTTTAAAATACTCTTCATTCTCTTATTATTGTTAAGTGGTTTAAAAAAACATGTAACTTTAGTTTCAGAGCTATAGAAAAATAGCAAAGATAGTACAAAGTGTCCCATACATCCTGTACTTGGTTCCTCTCTTAATAACAGTTTACACTGATGTATTATGTCTGTTACAATTAATGAACCAATATTAATGAATTATTAACTAAAAAACATAATTTATTCAGATTTCCCTAGAATTTACCTAATGTCTTTTCCTGTTCTTGGCTGCCGTCAAGGATGCTGCATTACATTTAATCATCATATCTCCTTAGACTCCTCTTGCCTGGTTTTCAGACTTGTTCTTTGTGTGACTTTGAGAATATGGAGGAGTACTTGTTAGGGATTTTGTTGAATATTCCTTAACTAGAATTTGTCTGATGCTGTGTGTCTTATTGTCCTGAGGAGGATGACCACTGAGGAAAAGAGTCATTTTTATCACATTATATCAAAGACATATACAATCATCATGACTATGACTTGATGTTGATTTTGATCACTTCACTTGGCTTGACTATCTATTGTTTGTAAAGTTTCTCCACTATAAAGTTCTTTTTCTTCCTCCCTTTCCACTATTCTATCCTTTGGAAGAATATTAATAAGGAAAACCCACACTTAAGGAATAAAGAATTATACTCCTGGCAGGAAAGTGTCTACATAAATTATCTGGAATTCTGTATGAAAGATTTGTATAGTCTCCCTATTTATTTATTTAAATATTTATTTACTTGTGTGGACTCGTGGACGTTTATGTTACACTTTGAGTTGTTTCTTAGTTTCCTTTGTGCTACTGCAACATTATGAGTTTCCAAGAGTGGGTGATTTATAACGGACAGGTTGGTACTGGCTCACAGTTCTGAGAATTGGAAAGTGTGGTACCAAGGCGTCGGCGTCTGATGAAGGCCTTCTTGCTCTGTCATCAAATGACAGAAGGGAAAGACATGGAGAGAAAGGAAGAGAGAGAAGGAGATAGAGAGAAACAGAGAAAGAGAGAGGGGAGAGGAAGCGAAGGAGGAAGAAATGGAGTAGGAGAGGAGGAAGAGGAGAAAGCTCATGTGAGAGCAAACTCAGCCTTTTGTCTTTTTATGATGGCACCAATTTCACACCTGGGAGTGGAGTGCTCCTGTCCTAATCACCTTTCAAGGCTCCACCTCTTGTTGTGACTAAATTTCAACATGAATTTTAGAACAACAAGCATTCAAACCATAGCAGGTTTTATTTCAAACCGTTTTACTTATTTTGTTGCTCTAGTTATTTCATTTTGGGCCATTGGGAGCTCTTTCAATTGGCTATGAAAGACTCTTTGGGCTGGGGATATAGCTCAGGGGCACAAGCGCCTGTCTGGCAAGCGCAAGGTCTTGAGTTTGATTCTGGTACCAAAAAAAAAAAACCCCAAAACAACAACAACACAACAACAAAAAGACGCTTTGATATATCCAAATCAAAATCAATGAATTTCTGAGCACTTCCTTTCTGGCTCTACGGGATGCTCTGGGCTCATTTTGTACACTTCTTTCCCTAGTCCTAGAATTAATCATTTCTCCAAAGGAAACTGATGGAAAATTAAGATAGCTCCTGAGAGCTGGGCACTGAGTTTGCTCACTGCCACTAAGCCCCATTGGCTGCCAAACAAAGGATATTTTTATAAATATATATTAATCAATATGTGTACAAATATCTATAATTATTGCTCTATGCAAAATCTATATTTAGCTAAACATGTGTTCCTGCTGATGTCTTCAGCTCTAATCTGTGTGCACCTGGATTACTCAAGATTCCTCCTCTTGGTTTATAACCTCCTGTTCCAGCTGTAGAGGCTGGACTCCCACCATCTTCTGCCCATTTACCTAATTGTTGGATTCCAGGATACAGGTGTGAATGTATTGGGATTATAAACAAAGCTGCTGTGGCATACAACTTTATCTGTTAGACCACGGTACACAGGTAGTTTCTTTTGTCTTTACTATTAACAGACCCTCATCATTTCTAAAGTTATTTCAAATACCACCTTTATTCCCCTCACTCCATAAAGTTAGGTCATTGAACATATTTCTTTTTTTTTTTTTCTGTCTTTTTTTGAGACAGGGTCTCCCTCTGCAGTTCAGGCTGGCCTTGAGCTCACTTGTAGCCCAGGCTGGTCTCGAACTTGCAACGATCCTCCTGCTTCAGCTTCCCGAGTGCTGGGATTACAGGCATGCGTCACCATGCCCAGCAATTGAACATATTTCTAACAGAAAGTCTTACCACATTTAGAATTCCATTTAAAATTTTTTGTGTTTAAAAAATGCACATAATGTCATGTGTGCTTGAAAGCTGTACAGATTTTTATAAGAATGCAATATATCCACCAGCACAAGGTCATACAGAATGGTTCCACTGCCCTCTGCCAAATCCCTTCATTTCATGCTTCACTATTTATTTTTTCTTCTACTGATGGTTTTACCAACTTTATTGTTTTGCTTTTCCCAGAATGTTACATGCTTGAAATAATAAAGTGTGTAGCCTTTTCTCTACTTTTTTCACGTAGGTTTATCCATGCCTTTTGTTTGTTTGTTTGAAGGCTTATTTTCATCACTAAACAATATTTCATTATAGGTGTACCAATTTGTTTATTCAGTCAGCTATTGTAAGACATGTCGTGAAAGGATTTTTTATTTTAAAGAGAAAGAAAACCAAACCAAAACAACAACCAAGACAAATACAAAACAACACAAAAACAATAAAATGATACAGAATTTCAAAACAAGATGATAGGAAATTAACAACGGTTGTTATATTACATATTGTTATCTTCAACAATTGTTATCATTGCCAGATTGCCCGATGTAAGAATGTAAGATTGATCAAACAATTAAACAGAATAAAAAATAATAAAATAAAACATTAGAAATAATATAGAGCTTCACTAAACAAGATCATAGAAATTCAACAATGGTTGTTATATTGCATATTGTTGTCTTCATGAAGGTTTTTATGTGGACATAAGTCATCAACTTTATTTGGGTAAATAACTAGAAATGTGGTTGCTAGAGTGTCATGGTTTGGGGCTTATTTTGCAAGGGGAAACAATATAATATACAGGACACATATTTTATAAGATTATTTATAATAGTCATCCAAATGATCATATAGAAGAGAGTTCAGGAAATCTGTCCACACACTACAGACCAAGAATGCAGCTGGGGGCTTGGATCTCAGAAATGTCCTGCATGAGTTCAGCTGAAGACCTAGAGCTTATAACAGTGCCTCCCACAAGTCCAACTGGAGGTCTACAGCCCTTAACAATATTTCGTGCAGGCCTGTTTCATGGATTTTGCTCTGGGAAGGTCCAAAGGTCAGTGGAGGAATCTAGGAAGTCTATGCCAGCAGGATGGAGGATCTATGCCAGCAGGCTGAGGAATGTACCCTGGAGCCAGGAAGCGATGTGTAAAGTAAGATCCAGAGCTCCCCTGAAAAGTACCACAGCCATTCTCAGCAACAATGAGGTCGCAGGCTCCTCTGATGGTGAAGACAGCTGGGTTCCCATCAGGAAAACCAACAAAGCAAGCTTCTCCAGGAGACTGGGAGTGCACCATCTTCCCCTTCTGTGCCAGGAAGCAATGCTCCAAGTGAGGAACAGGGTTCCCCCAAAGTGAACCGAAGCTATGTTCAGTGCCAACAAAGTCTAGAACTCCTCAGAGGATGAAAACAGTCAAGTTCATCAGGAAAGCTAGCATGACAAGCTCCTCTGAAAGAACCAACAACTCCTTACAGCTTCTGCCAGCTCCCAACAGCCTTTCTCAGCTCACAGCAGCCTCCCTTCTTCTCCACTTCTGCCTCTTAGGCTGCTGGCAGCAATCCCCAGGTGGGCCTCCCACACCTACCACCACACTTGCTCAATTCAGCTGGGGATTATAAGTTGACCACCAGTTATCAATCCACTGCATAGAGCATATGATAAGACTAAGACTTTGTAAGAAACTGGGCTTTATAAATTTCTTCCAAAGTGGAAGAAATTTGTATTCCTATCAGCAATGAGCTCTTGTTTTCCCACATCCTTACCAGTGATCAGTCTTGTCAGTTTTATGGGCTTTTGCCATTGTAATAGGTATGTAAATATGTCTCATTATTGTTTAAATAATAATTCCTTAATGATGTACTATGTGGAGCGTATTTTTACATGCTTATTTGCCATTTGGATCTTTTTGATGAGATTCTGTTAAAGTCTTTGACACATTTTTAAATCATGCTATTTGTTCTTATTCAGTGTTCTTTGTATATTTTAAATCCAAGCCCCTTGTTAGGTATGTGTTTTGTAAAGGTCTTTTCCAGTATATGGCTTGTCTTCTTATTCTCTAAACAGTGTCTTTGCAAAACAGAAATTTAAATGTTAATAAAGTCTAAAAATTACTTTTTGTTTCACAAATTGTGATTTTGGTGTTGTATCTAAAGAGGCATCATCAAATCCAATTTTCTTTCAGGGATTTTATAAGTTTTACATCACATTTCTTCTAGAGATTTTATGCCTTTTATAGTATATTTACATCTGTGATTCATTTTGTGTTAATTTGTATAAAAATGTAAATTTTGGATCTATTTCCTTTTTAAAAAATATAGATGACAAGTTTTTCTGGCACTATTGATTTAAAGGATTATCCTATACATTCTCCACTGAATTGCTTATGTTTTTTTGCCAAGGATCAGTTGAGTATATTTGTTAAAATCTACTCCTGCATTCCCTGTTCTTTTCCACTAATTGATATATCTCCCTATATCTCTGTTTTCCACAGCTCATCATGTCTTTTTTTTTTTTTTTTCTGGTACTGGGAATTGACCTTGTACTTGCCAGACAGACACTTGTGCCACTGAACTATATCCTGCCCCATCATGTCTTAATTATTATAGCTTTGTATGAAGTTTTAAGATCTAGAAGTGTGGCTCCTTCAGTTTTGTTTTTCATTATTGTGTTGGATATTCTAGATTTCCTCCCTTTTTACTATTTAGTATAAACTTTAGAATCACTTCGTCAATATGTACAGCTTGCTGAGATTTTCATTGAAATTACTATGGATCAAGTTGGAAAATTGGTAATTGAAAAAATTTATTCTTCCAATGTATGGACATAGAATATCTCTCTATTAAGTTGTCTGATTTTTCATCAGTGTCTTGTACTTATTTTCATAGTTCCTATATGTATACAGGTAATATCCAGATATTTTAAATTGTTTGATACTATTACAAAAGGTAAAGTACTGTTACTTATTATTTGGAAGGCAAATACTTATTATAGGAAGGCAAAGATTTTAAAATATTGACATTGTATGCTGTAATGTTGCTGTACTTGTTTATTAGTTCCAGGTGTATTTTTTGTCAATTCTTTGGGAATTTTTCACATAATCCTTTACAAATGCATACTTTTTATTTATTTATTTTTATTTCAATGTAGTAACTAGGACTTCCAATGTGATACTGACTAGACGTGGTAAGAGACTGCATCCTTACATTATTCCTGAATATACTTACTTTTAAATATAGTTCAAGTTCTTGGTTTTTCATAGATGTTCATTATTAAGTTGAAGAAATTTCCTTCTGTTCCCAGTTTCTGAGAGATTTTATTAATAATGTGTATAAGATTTGGTCAAACGTTTGTTTGTCCTCAGTTTATATGATCACGTGATTTTACTTCTTTACCCTGTTCATATGGTGGATTATATTTATTAATTAATGAATGTTAAACCAGAATTGCATCATGGAGTAAATGTATTTGGTTGCAATACTTTAATCTTTTTATACTGTTGGATTCTGCTGGCAATATTTTGCTCAGGAGTTTTGCATCAGTATTCAATGAGAGATAATAGACTATAGATTTCTTTTCTTGTAACATTTTATCTAGTTTTGGTATTGGGGTAATGCTGGCTAGACAGAATGAATAAAAAGTGTCCTTCTTGCTTATATTTTCTTTAAGATTTTAGAGAATTTGTGTTATTTCTTCTTCAACTGTTTCCTAGACTTTACCTGTGAAACCTTGTGAGTCTTTTGTTTTTCTTTTTGGAAGATTATTATTAATTCAATGCATTTAATAAATGTAGGTCTATTCAGATTATCTATTTCTCTTTGTGTAATTTAAAACAATTAGTCTATTTAATATGTTATCAATTTTGTGTGCATAGAATTGTTTATAATATTTCATTATTGTCCTTTTAATACCCGTAAAAATAACATTGATGACTTTTTCTATTTCTGGCATTGATAATACATTTTTTTCCTTTTCTCTTTTTCTTATTTAGCCTAATTAGATGGTTATCAATTTTATTGAATTTCTCAGAGAACTAGGTTTTTGTTTCAATGATTTTTCTGAACTAATTTTCTGTTTTTGAGTTTTATTGATTTGTGCTGTAAGTTTTTACAATTTCTTTTCTGGTCCTTCCCTTGGGCTTAAATTTCTCTTAACTAGTTTCCTAAGATAGAGACTTATGCTACTGATTTTAGATCTTTCTTCTTTTGTACTATATCTGTATATTTCATGGTATGAAATTTCCTTCTTCTGTTCCTTTAGCTGTTTCTGACGAGTTTGGATATTGTGCATTTTTATTCAGTTTAAAATATATTATAGTTTCACTGTGATTTCTTCTTTGATCATTGGATTAGTTTTAGATTACCAAATGTTTGGGGATTTTCTAGCTAGTTTTCTGTTATATATTTCTAATGTAATCATTTGTGGTCTGAGAATAAGTACACTTTGTATTATTTCTACTTTAAAGAATTTGTTAGGGTGTAGTTTTGGGGTCAGTTTGTGGTATCCTGATGGATGTTACATACAATAAAAAATGGATATTTTTCAGTTGTTAAATGAAGCATTCTATAAGAGCAAATGTGTATTAGATCAAAGTGATGGAGAATGCCCTTCCATCTAACAGATTGCTTACTGACTTTCTGCCTGCTTGATCTACCAATTATTATGAGACAGATTGAAATCTTTAATCATCAAAAATAGATTTTTCTATCAGTTTTTACCTTGTGTTTTGATACTTTGTTTTTAGGTGTACCTTTAGGATTATTAGAACATCCTGGAGAATTGATCCCTTCATTATTATGCAATGCTGCTCTTTCTTGCTGATATTATTTCTTGTCATGATATTTGCTTTACTTGAAGTTATTTTGGCTACTCTAGCTTTGTTTAGTACAGTATGCCCTCTTTCATCTCTTTTCTTTTAATCTATCTGGGCCTTTTTTTAAAAAGTGTGTTTCTTATGTATAATGTACAGTTACATATTGGTTTTTATCCATTCTGGCAATCTGTGTCTATAATTAGTATGTTTAGAAGCTTCACTTTTAAAATTGTTGTTACTGTAGGTAAACTTCCATGTTTACATTTTCTTTTAGCTTTAGTGTCTATTAATTTTATGAAATATTGGGTTTCTATGCACATATTTTGATCATATCCATTGCCCATTATCTCCCTTATATATCCCTCTCTAATATATTTCACAGTAGGTACTCTGTCCCTTCCCTTGTCAAGGTATATTTCTCAAGTCTTTATCACAAGAACCTAGAGTGTTTGCAGAGACAAAACCCATTAACCTGTAGGGTGCCCCTCAACCTGCCCTGCGACTACAGCCCTCACGTTGTTCTCCATCTCTTGTCAGTCAATCTACAGCCTCCAGTAACTTATCTAAATTGCCATTTCCGTATTCTCACAAGTTTCCAGAGACTTCCATTACAGTGTAGCAAATCTCATCTGTAATGCTCTGTATTTGCCGGTTTTATCAGATACTGTGGTGGCAATTACCCTGAAACCTCAGTGAGTTGATGGCTCCAAGAGACGTGATTGTTCTTCAGTTTGCTCACTGTTTCTTAGAGTAAGGACATAAGTGACATGTCCCCACCTCTTTACGTGTTGGGGCCTTTTGTGGACTGAATGCTTGTAACCCTTTAAGAATTTGTGTGTTGAAGCCCTGACCTTCAATGTGTTGGTATTTTAATGTGGAGGCATAGGAAAGTGATGAGGTTTAGAGTAGACCATGAGAGTAGATCCTTGGTGATGGGGTTTATTCCATGATGAGAAAAGAAAAGGAACAGATTTCATTTTCTCCATGTGCATGTACCCAGGAAAAGCCGTATAGATGTGGAAGAGGTGAGTATTCTCAAACTAAGCAGGGAGCCCTCACCAAGAACAATGTTATGAATTAGATATAAAATGGCCTCCAAAGCTTCATGTGTTTGGAAGGTGACTGGATTATGGGTGTGATATAGCCGTCCTGCTGTTTAGTGGGCTCACATCATAGGAATGGATCACTGCGGGTGTGATGCAGAAGGGTATATTTCCCTTCCTGGGTCTTCCCTTCCCTGCCTATGCTTCTGGCTGCCAGATAGTGAGGAGCTTTCCTTTGCCCAGATCTTTCCACCCTGCTGGTCTGCCTGGGAGCCAGTCAACTGTGGACTGAGATCTCTATAAACTGCAAGCAAAACTACACATTTTTTCTTTTAAATTGTGAGTGTTGGGTATTGTGTCTTAGCAACAAAGAAAGTGACTGAGATCAGCCAGATGCACTGGCACCTTGATCTTGGACTTTTAGCCTCCAGAATCTTCCTTACTTCATCCAGTCTACAGTGTTTTAGTCTGAGCTGATCAAGATAAGCCTGAAACTGGAAGTATAGTCATGTTTTTACTTTCAAGAAAAATACCTATTTATTTCAAAGTAGTTGCTCAGATTACCAGGTACAGATCTGAGATCGGTCAGATTTGGAGAAGACCAGCATTTTATTTTAAAGAGACAATAAAAAGACAGAGAGACAAAATACCCTAGTAAAAATGGTACAGAATTTCAAAACAAGATGATAGGTAGTTAAAAATGATTATTATATTGTATATTGTTATCTTTAAAGTACCATATTAGCAAATACAGGCATGGAAAATTGTTCAAACAATATAAGCACTAATGGTTCCTTTCAATGAACTAATAGAAATTAGTACAATTATCTTAGCTATCTTGTATATATATACATATCTTTGTTTTTCTCTCCTTTCTTTTCTTTTTCCCCCCATCCCAGTTGTTCTTTCCTTTTGAGCACTTTCTTTTTCTTTCACTGTATCTATTGTACCTTTTGGATCTTATTTACTCTTTCAGGTTCTTACACAAGGGAGACAGTACGATGTTTACACATGAGGATCTGATTTATTTCACTTAGGAGTATTTCATCCATTTACCTGTAAAAGAAAAGCCCAGCTTTACTTTCACTTTTTCATCAAACTTTCTTGGATCAATCCAACCCAGTGATCTTCCTCACTTCTAAATTCTGTGATGATATCATTAAATGCGACAGTGGGAATAATAGTAATAGATAACTTACATTGACTGTTGACTCTGCTGGCTGACATGCTATTCTCTATTAATGTTATTTAATTTAATTGACTCGGCCCTATGAGAAAGATTATAATTCACTCATTATTTACTATTTAGCCTGGTTAGTAGATGGAGAAAATGAGGCATATAAAGCTATCGGTTCAAAGTGACATTGTTAAGTGTCAGTACAAGAGATGAAAGATACTTTTCCCTTACAACCCTACCTATCCCAGCCCTGCATTCTCAAGCACCAAGGGTGTATTCAGAGGAATTTTTCATTAAGAAATAGAAAGTACTTATTTGGGAAAAGGCAGAAAGAGGTCTAAGGATGAAGAGCTCAAAGTTACCTGAGCTCAGAGGAAGAATATGAGTTCTTCAAGGCAGGGGATTTGAAGAGAAGGCAGGTTTCTCACTGAGGCAGCTGGCTCTACCCTACTTTCCTGAAGCTCCAGGTGGTGATCAGATGGGGAGCTGCATGGAAAGTTGTGTTGGCTGGAAACAGGTACTTCGGGTCAGCGGTCTTGGATCAATGCTGAGAATGTAGCCTTGTTCCCTTCTAACCGTGCACAGGAGCATGATCTCTGAGCACCCAAGCCACAGCCAGAGACCAGAGGCCCCGCCCACATTTTGCAGTTGCCATTCAAATCTCTAGGACTTTTGTTGAAACTTGTGATGGAAGAAGGAGCGAAACGTAAACTATGATTACAGTTGCTTTTGATTCTCCCTGGTGAGTGCAATATCAGATTAAACAGATTAGCTATAATTTAGAATAAAGGAATAGGTTGCACTTGTATCTGCATATGGAATAAACCAAGCCACTATAACTTCAATCTCCACAATCACTTCTCAGTCATTTTTGGCAACTAATTTCTTTTCAAAGAATTACAGCTTTAAAGCACTACCAGAGATTTATGGCATTTTGTGTTACACAGCTCAATTATTTAATTTTGTATATAAATTTTTATTTTACTTTTTAGAAAATTGTTAAGGATGGAATGGTATTCCCCCAAAGTTCATATGTTGAAACGTTGACTTTTAAAGTGACCATATTTGGAGGGTAAGGACTTTAGGGAAGTAAGAAGGGTAAATGAGGTTGTAACAGTGGTGTCTGAATTCAATATGACCGGTGTCCTTCTAAGAAGAGCAAGAGACACGGAGGATTCCTAGTCACAGCTCAAAGGCCACAGGAGGACCCAGTGGGAGAGTGACAAGTCAAGGAGAGGGGCTTCAGTAGAAGCCAAATCTGCAGACACCTTGATCTTGGACTTTCAGCTTTTGGAACTGTAACAAATAAATGGAAACTCACATTTGCAAATCCCATCATATCTAGTATGTTTTCCTTTTTGAGACAGGCTCTTGCTATGTAGTTCAGGCTGGCCTCAACTCACTATGTAGCCCAAGCTAGCCTTGAACTCACAGCAATCCTCTTGCCTCAGCCTCCTGAGTTCTGGGGTTACAGTTGTGTACCACCGCACCTGAAAATTTGTGTTTTTTTTTTTTTAACCTAGAAGACTAATAAATATACTATTTTTCTTTATCACATTGAAAAAAATTAAATTAAATTATAGAAAAAAATCATGCATACGCATCACCACAGTACAATATTTTTCATTCTACATAGTCTGTCTGCTATTTTCCTTGAACACATATTTTACACAGATCTTTCACTAACTTCTAACCCTACTTGCTTGTGTCAGACTCCAGTCGCCTCAAGGGGCCCCTTGAAATGCTTTGTTCTTCTGGTTGTTCTGTTTGGTCCTGCTCCATGTCCTGCTCATAGCTCCTTTCTGAATTCTGGGGTCTACCATTTTTGGCCCCATGCCTTCTCTTTGGAGCCAAAGCCAGCTGCTGAGGTATGTTAAATGGCTGCAGCCTGCAGCCCTTGGAGGCATAGTGATCTTAGATCCAGCTGGAAGTTCTAGGGCAGCTACCTATACATCAGATGACAACCTTCATCTCCTCCCATTTTTCATATACAAGAGCAGCAGATTTCACCATGTGGTTTCAGTGGAAGGCAGGACCAGTTGTGCCGGCAGTTTAGTTAGTTGCTCCCCATGGCTCCTGCAGATCAAAGGGATCAAAAGTACATATCCCCAAAGTAAACCCATGTGGGTATGCTCAGCCTTTTTGCATGTGGATCTTTGAATTTCCCAGGTAGGCTTTTTCCAAAATTTACTCCCTAAGTTCAGAGGTTCACCTTAGAGCTGGTGCCCAGCATCTCATTTTGTTGAGAGAATTAAACTTCCTCTGATAGCTCAACTTTCTCCTGGATATCTGTAGAACTTAAGCATTGTCTACTCAATAACCTATAGCTCAGGAATACCTTGCTTGCCAAAATCAGCTGTAGTACTTGGATTCCAACTTAGATGGTCATGCAAAGCTTTCTAGAAGGGAATAGATGGTAATTTGAAAGGAGTAGAGAGGACATTTCAGGCAGGGGAAGATACATGAGCAGAGGTGGAGAAAATCAAAGACATTCTAAGCATCAGTGAATAAATATGTTTGGTTCTAACCAGGTCCCCTAAACTAATAAAATCACAACCCATATGTTCTAAAAAATATATCTTAAACTACTTTGCAAAGTTCTTATATATTGCTTAAGTATAAGTATATAAATATGCATTTTATATACATAAATTTTATTACATATGAAAGTATCCATCAAGTTCTTATGCAATTTGACTTGTAATGAATTTTATTCTATAAATGATATAAGCAATCTGCAAAATATGACAGAGGATTTATTCAGATTTGAAATACAATACTAACATTCAAGAAGTCTACCATCTTTTTGGATACATTTGAATATAGTCATTATTATATTTAGGATGCACTGCCTAGAAGGTAACATAAGATATTCAAACAAATCTTTAAGAGTTTATTTAAATCTGCAACAATTATATTCTTTGTTGTATTCTGCAGATTTTTTATGGGTTACATAGCTGTTCTTTATTTATGATTCAAGTGGAATTAATACTTTATGGGCACCTTGTATTTATTGGATGCACAAGCACACACACAGGACTTCTCAAATTTAAATATGCATCCTCACACTTATACAAGAAGGAACTTAGGAAAAGTAGAAATTGAATTTTCATAGATACGGCCCAACTTTTAGTGCTGGATCTCCCACTCCTTGTCAGTGTGGCTTAAAAATTCCCTTTATTTCTCTAGACCTCTAATTCTGTAATATGAGAGACTGTCTCAGGTGATTTCTGGAGTTTCTTCCAGTGTTGATAATCTAGGATGGCAATGTTCTGGGGACAAACACACAAACCAGTCTTTAATGATAAAGTTCTCAAAGTAATTTGCGGACCAGTAATTACTTGTTTCCCAAGGTCACTTCTGTTGTGGGAGGTGATGGAGATGCAGAGACACTCTTGGACCACAAACCCTTCATTTCTGGTTTGTCACCACAAAATACTCCGCAGAACTTGGGGGCCAGATGGCAATACTTTTGAAGATGCACTAAGGACTTGAATTCTGGTTCATATTAAATATCACATGTAAATTATTAATCTGTAGCAGATGTAAATATATATTATTACACTGCATTAAACATTAATGTTGCAAAGACCAGCCTGTGAATCACATGGAGATGCTGATGCTGGGGTGGCAGCACCAGCACTCCTTCACAAAGTCCAGATTTAGCATCCAGGTATCTTAAGCTAAAGTCTGTGTAAGAAATATTGATTGCCAGGGCTGCACACAGAGAACATGAACACTGTTTGAAAATAAATGATAGCAAATAGCATCTATTAAGGTCTTATTCACTAAGTGCTCTGCTAAGTAGTTTAAACATACCGATAAATTTAATCTTCCTAACAATTCTATAAGGAAGGCTCTACTACTTTCTACTGTTAGGAAAAAATCTTTCATTAAGGACAAATCATGTACTGGAAATTGTTCTAGGCAGTGGAGACACAGGAGTGGGATTAAACATTGCCATAATTTTTATGGAACCTACTGGCTGATGAGATGAGATAGACAGCATGTCTCTAAACCAGTAAATGAACACAATAATATCAGAGGGATCAATGTCATGAAGTAGGGACAACAGAGGTATGTGCTAGCTAAAGAATGGAGGGATATTATTATTGATTAACTGGTCTAGGGAGGAGATACTTGGGCTGAGTTTTAGGTCAATTCACTTAATAATGATTCACCTAAAAATAACCGGACAAATATCAATTCTCTAAAGGACCAGCGTGTTGAAATAGCAATTTAACAGAAACTTATCTTAATCAACTACCCATGCATTTTATATTTCATATTTCTCCAAAATCTTCTCATATACAGTGTAGTTTCAGGATCTTAATCTTTCTGAATACTATAAATTAAAGCTGTCATTCATGTGCCTCTGATGTCAAAATTATAAACAGCTGAGTGAATTTTTGTTTTTCAAAGCATTTTCTATCAGGTGTACACTTTTTTTTTCTGCTCCTAGTTTACATTTCTGTTGTGCTATTCCAGTTTCCTATTTTGTCTCACCTTGCTTATGAATGGTTTGAAATAATTTGTTGAAAGACAAGCTGGGTAGCTCCAGTATAAACATGAACATAAACTGAACAGAATATACAGCTGCCTGGAAACAGCTGCTGTCACTCCAGGCTTTCTTCAAATAAGTTCATCCCCTCTTTCCTCAGGTTACTACCAGAGAATAACCTTGCTATTACCTCTTTTCTAAAAATTTAATGGATACATGAAAATGTAAGAATTGCATGGGTGTCATGTGATGTTTTGACACATGTGTACTGTGTCGTGTTTACATTGCAGGTCCTCAGGATGGTACTTGGTCTTCCATCCAAGTACTAACCAGGCCTGACCCTGCTGAGCTTCCGAGATCAGATGAGACCAGGTGCGTTCAGGGTGGTATGGCCATAGACAGGATGATATTTGGACTCCTCCTTCCACATTTGGGGTTCTTTTTGTGTCATCCAGGTCTGACTTGGAAGCTAGTCAAGCCCCCATTCTGGGTCCCTCCTCAATGGTTATCTTCATTTAGTTGATATCTACTAGAAACTGAAAGCTTTATGTGCGTTGTCTTAAGACTGATTCCAACTGAAGTGGAAGTTGCTTTTCTTTATTACAGAGCCTGGAGAGCCAGACTCAACTTTGCTTTAACTACTGCATTGCAGTGAGGGGTACGAGTGTACTACTTATAATCTGCCAGTAAAAAGACCCACATGTGTGGAAATGAAAGTAGATGAGAGGAGAGTGTATTAGTTAGGATCCTCAAGAGGAACGGCATCAATATAAAACACACGTATAAGTATGCAAAGCTATTTATTAGGTAGGCTTACAAGATCACAGGTGTAAGAATCCAAAACGGTCATCTATGCATGACAAATTCTGATTAACCGAGGGGTTAGAACACTTGGGTTCTGAAAAATTTTCTCATGTATCTTTTCCCTTAGTAAAAATTTCCAGTCAACTTTGGGGAAAGTGTGAATTCAATAAAAACCTCATTTTCCACTTAAAATGCATTCATTTGATGAAAGCATTCTAAAATTCCTCTTCTCCTCTCCTCATTTCTCTGTCTTCATATTTTGTAAAATTCAAATTCTCTAAAGATATGATACCTACAAACCTGGTGTTTAATCCTAAATTACCTATGTCAATTCCTGGAAAATGTCCTTATTTCAGATGATTTGCAAGGCAATATTGATTTCATGCATTTGTGAAATGCTGATGGATTTTGCCTTCTACCTGCCCGCCTTACACAGGCACTTAAGTAGTATTAGCATGAAGAACAATTATTTTACACACAGTAATAAGAAAACTTGACTAGTCCTAGGTCAGTGACACAAAAAAATGGTAAATTTTGTGGGCCTTCACCATCCAGCCATGATTTTTGTTTTATTTTGTTTAAAAATGTGTTAAAACTGAAAACATATTTTGCCAGCCACCTCTTCCCTTGCCTTTTTGAAAGTCCATATGTTCTGTGGGGAAAATTGAATTCAGCTTCATTTTAGATTTTGCAAAATTTTAAAAGAGCTATGTGATGTGCAAAATTTGTATGACTTTAGAAATCAGATCTAAAGTCAATTGTTTGGACAAAGTTCAGACTACATTTTCTCAACTCTTTAAATAATTATTTGGGTCAGATTCAAAATTTCAGTCCTTTTCTGAGGCTAGTTGGAAGCAGATTTACCCACTGGTAGTCCATATTTACACATTGCTTATTGCACATTTTAGGGAGTCATACATTTTGTACACATTCAGTATTCACTAACTTTTTGTGTTGCTCTAGCATCTAGGTGTTGAAACCTTCTCATGGGTGGAGTGGGTTTACATTTAGAAGCAAAATATATTGAGGGTCTTAAGGTATATATATATATATATATACATATATTCATATATATATTCATTCAGATATATATAATATATATATTTGTAAAGACCCTCAAATAGAGACTACACAAATGCCCATCAATAATGGAAAAGCTATATAAATTTGAGTTGAATTTTCCCAGTGGCAAATTACTCAGCAAGGAACATGACAGAAGGATCTACAGTTATATACAAAAATATAGATGACTCTCACAGACATAAAGGAGTACTTAATGAGAAACTTATTCATAAAGTACAAAAACAGGCTAAACATGTCTATGTTGCTAGAGGTCAGGATCACAGAAATCATGGTGGGAGGAGGTGGAAAAGTGGGACAGGCCCAGAAGTAGAGAAAAGTGGAAGTGCTAATGTGAGGATGAGGAAGTGGGAAGGGATCGTGTGCAGGGGCTTCCGGAATGAAGAAGATGGACGAGTTCTTGACCTGAGTGCTGGTGACTCACGTGTGCTCCCTGTGTGTATGAAAAGTGTACCAAGCCATACTTATGTGTACTTTTCTGTATGAAGATTATACTTACAAAAATTTAAAAATTCCTATAGATTCTCTAAAATCTACTTTTATCAATTAGTTAGTTCAAACAAAAATTACATTGTCAGCTGTGCTAGTAGATTATTTGTATATAATGGGCAAATGGGCATGTATTAAATTTCAAGGTTTTTAGGTGAAATAAGAAAGGGCTATTGGGACCTACCTAATCATGTGAATGATTATGTGTAATCTTTGTACCTGTGGACACTGGTCACAGTGCTTCTATCAGTGATAGTCTTGGAAGGTGCTGTTGAAACTCCCTTTTATGAGCTAACAAGCTCTTCTTTTTCATATTGTCTGTTTAAAACTTAACTTGTAGAGTCTTTGGTTCCTCTGCATTAGGACTGAATGCTAGAAGAATTTCCCTCTTGCAGTAAGCAATTGTAACCGAGATTAAATATACAAACTAGTGATTTCCAGGCATTGGGCAACAGGCAGCTGAAGACAGTGGTACTGAAGAGTGGGAAAATAGACGTGGTAAGCCCTAGGATTGTCTCAATTTCTTCCTTGAAAGGAGTAACTGAAACAGCATCAATGGCTTTACTGAGTTAAGAGGAGACGAAGATTGTTCAGAGATGCTGAGGCAGCTAGAGTTTGGGGGGCAGAGTACTTGAAAGAAGTTAACTGTGGGGAGCAAGGGAGGAAAGGAGAGAAGGAGAGAGGAACAAATTTGAGAAGACAGTTTAGGGGGAAGGAGGGAAAAGGGGGAGAAAGAGAGAGAGGGAGAGAGGGAGAGTAACTTCCTAGTCTGTGGATAAGTATTAATTTCTGTCCATGTGTGACAGGAATGGGCCTGTCTAGGGCTAGGGAAAGAACCCTGGAAAGGAATAAGCTGAGAAATTCTGAAGCGCAACAGAATCGAGAATATTTTGCTTCCCCAGAAGCCATGGTTGGTTATTCCACATCATTTGATAGAGTCCTCAGAAGCCTTGTACATTAAGAGTTCAGTTCAGTTAGCCTTAGAAGAAAGGCTGCCCAAAACTTAAAGACAAGCGTGAAAGGTTCAATCTGCTCTTCAGGTTACATATTTGGGTGCTGCAGTGAGCCAAATAAAAGTTCCCCAAAGTATCCATGCTTTGATACTTGGACTGGATATTTCTTACACTTAAAAATGGAACAAAATGTGATTGGGTTCACTAAAAAATGTGCTTCGGTTAAGAGTTTTGAGATGGAACAATTATCCTGAATTAGGTGATGTGTACAAAAGAGATTTCACTACAAAGAAGGAGAAAGAAGCTACTGATGGAAACAGTGACTACAGCAATAGACTAGGAGGTAAGGAATTCTGGCACCATCAGAAGCTTAAAAAGCAAAAGAATACTCTTACTCTTGTATTCTCCAGAGTGACCCAGACATGCTAACACATTAACCCCATAAGACTTAGTTTCTTCTCCAACCTCTAGAAGTGCAAGAGAGAAAACTTTGTTATTTTAGTCACAAAGTTTGTGGTGACTCTTGATAGTAACAGTAGGAAATTAGTACAGGGGGTCAAAACAAAACTCAACAGTTTTTAAAGGAATACAGCAAAATCTGGCACCCAACAATATAAAACCATAGTGTCTGCCATCCAATAAAAACAATTAATGGAGAGTTAAGGAAACAGAAGGATACGATTCATATAGGAAAAATATAGATCATTAGAAATACACAGAAACTCAAACTATAAATCAGTTATAGCACAAAATCAAAGATAATATGAAACAGGGAAATAGATCTTTTGCAAAAGAGAAGGGGAACAAGTGATAAAAGGAGGGGAGGGGAAAGAGATTTTGAAGAAATATGAATTAAGGTGTGTTAGGTATTTGTACAACCTCCTCACGAGGAATGTAATCCTTGTGTACTACAAACATGCACCAATAAAATAAAAACAACAAAAAAGGAAATGTCCCTTAAATGAAAGAGATGATGGAATTTGGAGGCAAGGTTTTAAAATTAGCTATTGCAAATCTTCCAAACATGTTCAAGGACATAAAATTTTAAAAAGCTTGACTATTGTGGAGAGAAAAATAAAAGAGTCACAAATGGAATCTCGGGAGATGAAAAATACAGTATCCAAATGAAATATTCATTACACTGGTGTGCTAGTCAATTTTCTGTCAATGTGACAAAATACCTGAGAAAAAGAACTTAAAAGAGGAAAGGGTTATTTTGGCTCATGGGGCCCAAGGTTTTCATTTTATAATCTGCTGTCTCTATTTATTCTGGGCCCATGGCAAGGCAGAGCAGCATGGCAGGGAGCATGTTTTAGAACAAAGCCGCTTGCTGCATGGAGGGTACAGGGGAGAGAGGAAGGGAGGGAGGAAGTGGGGGAGGAAGTGGGGGAGGGAGATCAAAAGGCTAGGGAAATGATATACTTATGATTACAAAAGATGTACAAAAAATGTACTAATGATATAAAAAAAATGTACTTACTTTTCAGGACATGAGCTTTGTGACCCATTTCCTCCAACCTGGCCCCACTTCCTACAGGTTCCACCACCTCCCAATAATGCTATCAACTATGATCCCATCATTGGATTAATTCACTGATGAATTCAGAGTCCTCATGTTACAATCACTTCTCCAAAAGCCCCAGTTCTGAACACTACTGCAACGGGGACCAAGTCTTTAACCAATAAGCCTTTGGTGATTATTTAAGATTCAAACCATAATAAAGGGTGTATGAGTCACCTTCCTGTCACTGGAACAAAATACCTGACACTTGCAACTTAAAGGAAGAGAGGTATATTTTGGCTCACAATGTCAGTGGATTTTGTCCATGGCTGACTCCATGGCAGAATGGCATTAGGTGAAAACTCTTCACCACATGCTGGTCAGGAAGCCTGTGGTGGGGAGGAGAAATGAGGGGATGGGAACAAGAATGTACCCTTCCAAGTTGTGTACATATATTCTTCACAACTTGTGAAAAAAGTCAGAAATTGTACACTTTAGACATATGCAGTTTATTGTATATTAACTGTAACAAATATTGCAAGTATCCTATACTTAAGTAATTTACATTGCGTCATAGAGACGGCTATTTATGCTTTCACAAAGCAAGGCTCACTCTTCTGGAGTTAGACTTGATATCATTTTGAAAATTGCAAATTGTTATAGTAGGGATCCAATGTCTCCTCAAAAAGTTCATTTTGTTGAAGGATTGGTTGCCAGCTGCAGGGCTTTTGGGATGTGCTTGGACCAGGGGAGCACTAACTTTATCAATGGATTAATTTTCAGCATCTAGCTGGCTGGATCTCATTTCCCGGTCTCCACCTAGAATGAACACATGCAAATCACATGCAAATGTAGACTATTCACACATTTAATTATTTTCCACTTAAAGACAGAGTTGTTTTATTTCTGACCAGACTCTTATGGTGATAAACACTTTTAGAGTTGAATTTAAAATTTAGTGTTTTCCAGAATAGTATCTTATTGCTGAAACATTCTTTTAAAAAGGATAGTTTTGTAATACTAAAAAATGTGTAAAAGATTAGAATTAAATTTTGTTGGCTGAGGATTAGAGATAATGTTTATAAAGTGCCTAGTGAAATGCAGAATGGACACTCAATATATAATAATGGGCTACTGGTTTGTAAACACAAGCAGACTGCTTTTTTGAAATCACTTTTAATGATAAAATTAGGACCAAGAATTTTTATTCCTCTTTCCCCTTCCACCCCCTGCACTCATTCTTAATTCATATCTATTATAATTTCCCCAATTCCTTGTCACATGATGAATGAAACACTAATTTAGCCTCTCTGAAGTTAGTCCTTTCAAGGTGAATTCGTTCCAGTCCCCCTCCTCCCTCCAGGTCTCATTTTCCTTTGTTTCCAAGCTAAGATAAAGATGTTGGTTATGGGAAATATTTATTGGGTACCATTTAGACAAATATAAGGATCTGATTGAATACTCTCCTCTACTGTCAGTTGAAACTAAACACAAGTTGCCATGGATACTGGTTGCTTGGCCTCTGCTCCAACACATTAGAGCCTTTTTAGTTCAACAATGTGCAAACCACAGATGTTGCCATGCATTGTATTAATAATCAGCCTGGATCTCTTAGCAGAGGAGTATCTTGGGTTTGTTTTAGCAGGGAAGAGATCCAGGTTCTTATTCTGAACACAAAATGCCCTGTGCCTTGTGTGTTGCCCTCAGGTACAGGCAGTAACCTTTGCAGATGAAATCTGTACTTCTCTCTCTGCTTCATTTGATCTAGATATTCTACTTTTCTTTTTATATTTTATTTGGAATAAGAATCTTTACTGCGTATTTTGTCAAATGCCACAGGGATAATTGCTAGGGGCATTGCACACAGCTCTGGGTATGAGACTTAAAACAAAGCATCAAACAAAAAAAAGAGGAAAAACAATACAAGAAAATCCCAGGTTACATCCGAGGGCTAGAGTGAATACACAGCAGAGAGATCACAAGTTGATGCAGAAAGTCCTGTTTTGCCACTCAGTGGCTCTGTAGCTCCGTGTCCTTGGTCAAATTAAACAACAAAAATCCTAGTTTCTTAGGCAGCTGCTTCTTCCATCTGTAAGGACCCTTGGATCTTTATATTGGGATTATTGAGGGCATTCTCTGTAAAGCTAATTGATTAAACCCTATCTGTAAGTGAAATTCCTCCTCGACATTTCACATATCCTCATGTCCTAGGTGACTTCATGATGACCCAGTCTTGATGGTCCACATCTCTCAGAGAGGCAGTGTTTGAGGAGATTGGAGAGCCTGTTTTTCTACCCTCTTTCTGTGTAAATATTAAATACTATTATCTTTATTGTGCCAGTGTTACATAGAACTTATTGCAACGGAGACACTTTCTTCTCTCTCCTAATGCATATGGTGTGTTAAAACAACTTTATATTATTGAATATCGACTTGCAAAAAATGCTTCTAAAAATAAAATACTCTTATCAGCAAGGAATTAAACTTAAAAATATTTTGTGCAAGAAATATTTCCCTTGCCCAATGCCATCCACCTTGAGCATGATGCCTGGAGTCCACAATTATGATCTGGCCTCCCTAAGCTTTCTCCAAGCTACTGGATATTTCATGGCTAAAATGATGACATAATTTTTGCCTTGTTGTTACAGTAGATAATTAGGCAAATAGAATTCCACACTGAATAGTATTTACAGGAAAAAGTACTTATTCTTTTAAAAATATTTGTGGTTATTCTAAGGAGAAGAGATATCTAATTCCCTCACTAAAGTCAAGTGATGACAAACCTACTGGAAACAACATGATACAAACATCTCTTTCCGCAAATTTTGGCTGTCAAGAATAATTACAAATGAAGGAGTTGCCTCAGTAGCACCATGAACCTGTCTCATTTGATTTTTCTTCCCTGTTGAGCTGCTTCATTGCAAATGGTGCATCATTTATTGTTTGTCATCGGCAGAGCTCATTGTGGGAGGAGAGGTGAACACAAATTGAATGTTTGTGCCTGACTAGGGTAAAATAAGTTATGCGTAAAGTTTTGTCATTAAGGACTCAAGCTTTTCTACTCGGGTCGCCTGTTGTGATGACGGTGGTATGATTTGAAGAAGAAAATTTAATTGCTGATATCGGCATCGGTGCAGAGTAGTGGTAGGTAGCTGGAGGTAGAGAGCAGAGGATGAACCCTAATGACTGAGGCGCTGCGTTCTTTCAACACAGCATTATCGTCCTTACAACGCTGTGAGAGCATCAGAACTCTATGGATAAGATAGAGTGAGCGCCTCCTACTCCCTTATTCCTCTTCTTTTTTTCTTTCCTCTTCACTCCCCACATTGAGTCTATCGCAAGTTCTAAAGATTCCTGTCCACTTCTGATTCTATCACTGTCGTTGAAGCTCTCACTCATGCTTGTCTGGAAACTGTACCTACTTTCTAACAGCTCTCATTCCCTCTGCTCTGTTCTGTGCTCTCTCACAATTCACGGACCCGACGTTATAATATGTACTGCCTCAGATTATAACCCTCCAATGTTTTTTCAAAGAGCTTAGAACAAAATCAATTCGGTTGGCTTAAATTTTTTAAAATAAATGTTTATCTTTCTTGCATACTGTACATCCTGTGTGAGTCTGGTTGGAGGTTCTGGTCATTGTTGGCACTCAGGGACCTTGGTAGATGGGGACCTCACTGTGGCTATGGCTGCCATGAGAGGGAAGGAAAGATAAACACATGAGATAAGTCCTGGCTGGCCTTTACTTTTCTCCCTGGAAGGGGTCTGTTTCTTTGACTTCCAATTTTTATTGGTCAAAGAAAGTTCCATGGCCTTACTTGCATACAATTAGAGGGAACCGAAACATGAACAGTTTTAATGACTACCATGGTATCACCTTTATCACGGGCCACAGGTCTTGTTAGGTTTCACACTCTCACTTCTTGGACTTTACCTCGATCATCCTCCTTGTGATTGCGGGTTGAGGTGTGTGCACTAGCTGCTCCCTCTGCCTGAGAGGAACAGTTCTTCCCCTCTGTTCTTGCCTTAATTGCCCCTAGTGTACATTAAAATCTGTCAGTATGTTGTCTCTTGAGATGATCCCAGCTCAAGAAAGCTTTGTTTCATCTGTCTAAATTTTTTTTTTTTTTTTTTTGGTTTTTTTCTCCAGTACCAGGAACCGAACTCAGGACCTTGTGCTTGCCAGGCAGGCGCTTTGCCACTGAGCTAAATCCCCAGCCCCATCTGTCTAAATTTTTACCCCTGTGTCACACATGTTTTGGTTGTCTTTCTTTATTTATCTTTGTTTTTCTCTTGTACTATTATTTTTACTTTATAGCAGGATGGCCTTTTGGAATTTCTGTGTGTGTGTGTGTGTGTGTGTGTGTGTGTGTGTGTGTGGTGCTAGGGTTCAAACCCTGGATCTTGTGCATGCAAGGCAAGAGCTCTATCACTGAGTCACATCCCCAGCCCTGGAATTTCTGAAGTTTCATCTAGGTTGGTTAGCTTTTTCACATTTTTATTTATTTCAGTTTTGGGGCTGCTGTTATGGTTTAGATCTAGAATATTTCACAAAAGTCTCATGTGTTAAGAGGTAGGGTTTTGAAAGTGATTGCATCATGACGGTGCTATATTCACCAGTGGATTGATCCAGTGATGAGTTCAGAACTAAATGTGCTGTTGGAGGGAGCCTGGTCAAGAAGAGGCAGTGGACAATGGCATGACCTCAAAGAGTACATCTCCCTCCTTGGCTCCTCCCTTCTTTCTCCTCTTCCTGGCCACCATATAGTGAGCAGCTTCCCTGCACTCTATCCTTCCGCTATGGTGTTTCTGCCTTAAATGTGTTGAGTGCCCTAGACTGGGAGCCAAATCAAACCTTTCCTCCTTTAAGTTGTGGTTCTCGGATATTGTGTCCTAGTGATGGGAAAGGTAATACAGGTGCAAAGACACATGACACCGTGTGTACTCTTAAAAAAATTCATAGCGTGGTGGAGACACAAAGAGAAACACAAAAAAGTATGCCCATGTAAAATAAGTATTAACCACAAATATATACAAGATGCTTAACACCATTGATCATTAAGTAAATGCAAATGAAAACTACAATAAGATACAATTTCACACTTGCTAGGGAGCCTATAATGTAAAAAGTTGTTGATAACAAGTACTGGAAAGAATGTGGAAAATTAGGACTCTCACATGTCAGTTGTGGGGATATAAATGCTGCTGATTTGGAAAGCAGTTGGACAATTCTCAAAAAGTTACACGGGTTGAGCACAGTGATGTACGCCTGTAATCCTAGCACTTGGAAGGCTGAGGCAGGAGGATCACTGCAAGTTCAGGACCTGTCTGGGGTACAAAGTAAGTTCCTGCCTAGCTTGAACTGTATAGTGAAACCTTGTCTCAAAAAGACAATAAATAATAAATAAATAAATAAATAAATAAAAATATAGAGTTACCATATGATCCAGAAATTTCACTTCTAGGAATATATCCAAGGGAGATAAAAAACATATTTACACAAAAGCTCATACATACATGTCAGAGCAGCACCATTCATAATAGGTAAGTGATAGAAATAAGCTAAACATCTTCAACTTATGAATGATATATACAATGTAACATGTCCTTTAAATGGATTGTTATTCAGCTGAACAAAAAAGTGATGTACTGATGCATGGTATGGCATGGGCAAACCTTGAAAACTTCGTGCTATCGGAAAGAAGCTGGGCATAGCAGATCGTATGATTTATTATTTCACTGATATGAAATATCCTGAAAAGGCAAATTCAGGGAAACAGAAATAGGTTAGTGATTGTCAGGAATCAGGGTCAGGAAGCAACAGAGGGTGACTGCTGATGGGTGCAGGATCTCTTTGTGGTGTGAGGACAGTGTTCTAGAATTACATAGTAGCCATGGCTGTACAGTTTGTGAAAATACTAAAAACCACTGAACTGTACACTGCAAAAGGGTGAACTTTTAAAGGGCTAGTGAATGCTTTTTTGTATGCTTAGAAATCATAAATATCAAACCAAACAGCATGTAACTGTGCTTTTCTTTCATCTCTTTCAACAAAAGGACGCGAACAAATGGTGGGTCAGCAACTGTGTTATGTATGGCAATAAAATATGAAGCTCATTCACATGAATTTGTAAATTAAAGCCAGAAGATGCTTGACTTGATTTTTAAGAGCCCCCACATATTTAACAGCCCAAACCAGAACTAATTGGTGGTATTGAAGTTGGAACTTTTTTGTTATCTAAATACAAAAAAGTAACAGTTGTGCTAATAATGAACTTTAGGCTAAATCTTTCTCTTACATGATATTTGACATACATGCCTGTTATTGTATGATTCCCGATGTTGTTTGAATTAGTCTGGGTGGTTTTTTATGTCTTTTTTTTCTTTTTTGGCTTCTCTAAATTTTCAGAAGGCTCCGTCTTTCCTGACTCCCCCCTCACTTCCCCTTCCTGCAGTGCCGTTTGTTCTGTTCCTCTGACATCTCACTCCTCGCCTGTGCAAGGCTTTCAGAAGACTTTGCCTCCATCTCATCAAGATGGGAAACTTCTTGGTAGTTCTCATTCCAGCATCCCCTCTTAGCAAGGCAGCTACAGCCAGGACTTGTTGGTTGCCGTGTGTCTCACTCCTTGCTTCATTGTCTCATGTTCTCTTCCTTCCTGCCTTCCTCCCTCCCTCTATCCTTTCTTTCATTCCTTCTTTTCTTTTTCTTTCTCTCTCTCTCTCTCTCTCTCTCTCTCTCTCTCTCTTTCTTTCTTTCTTTCTTTTTTTCTTTCTTTCTTTCTAACACTTGTCACCTTTTACAATGGCCTTGGTCGTTAGTTCATACCATCAATTTTCCAACTTCTCCCACAGAATATTGAGGGGGCAGAGATTGTGCCTTTATCACCAACTGTGTCCCAAGAGTCATGAGCTCCACCCCATGCTTCAAAGACTTCAGTAAATATTTGGGGCTGAAATAATTAAATATGTACAGTAAAACTATATACTTTTAAAAATAGAGAAATGTGGCATTCACTCCCCACTACCACTTACTCTGAGGTACCCTCTCTTTCAGTGAATAACTTAACCTCTCTGTGACCCAGTTTTCTATATTTAAAATGGATACATCTTATCCAAGAAAGATAACCAAGAAATCAAATAAGCAAATACTGGCAAGGCTGTAGGGAAAAAGGAACCACTTTATACTGTTGGTGGGAATGTAAACTAGTACAACCGTGATGGAAATCATTATGGAGAGCCCCCAAAAAACTAAAAAGGAAATTCCATTTGACCCAGATAGTCCCTTTCTAGTTATCTTCCCCAAAGAATTAAAAACATCATATTACAGCGATGCGTGCCTATCAATGTGCATAGCAGTACAATTCATAATAGGAAAACCTTGGAAGCAGCCTATATGTCCATCAACAGATGAATGGAGCACTACTCTGCCATAGAGAAGGATAAACCTGAATCATTTGCAGGAGGGTGGATGTACCTTGAGATCATAATATTAAGTGAAATAAATCAGACACACCAGCTTAAACATCAAATTTTCCTGTATATGACAAACTCAAATTGTAAATAAAGATCAAAATAAAAGATAGGTAATAGGAAGTACAGAGATAGGTCTTTCTCAAGAAGAGGAGGAAAGGGAGGAGAGGGAAAGGGGAGGAAGAAAAGAATTATGATGTGTTATGCATGTGTAGTAACTCCATAGAAGGAATGTAAATATTACGTTCTATAAAACTGTACTAATAAAAATAAAAATTAAGCAGATAGAACAATTGAGCTATTGTATGTGTAATTTATTAGAAATAGTGACTGTAATATGCTTGGTACTGAACCTAGCAAATAGTGAGCCTTCAATAAGTGTGAGCTGTATGGTGAAGTTTTACCATTCCCATGTCATTTCTTTATAACTCTCAGGCTTGACTAATGAGATATTTCATTTAGCTTTATAAAACAGCGGTAGGTCATGTATATAATTTTGTCACATGTCTATCTAGGAGCTTATAAGCATGATTAGAAAATTACCTTTTTAACATTCACTGACACTAGAAAAAGTTTTAGCTTGACAAAAGCTTTTCCGCTTGATTTCTATTTTGACTAAATCAAAAGCATATGAAAAGGCTAGATATATGTGCCTACTAATTGGCTTCATCAAAGTTTTTTTAACACCTAAAATTTTTCAGCTTGAAATAAATCTGAGTTCAGACCCATGCCAAGATTGTGATAAATACCTTTCAACATATGGCTGTCTAGTTGTATATATTTTTAATATTCCAAACATTCCTTGGGTGGAATTGTAAGATGGGTGATATTTTGAAAGGAAACAGAAATTCATATTAGCAGTTGTATTAATCATTACTCTCCAAATAAATAATGGGATGGAGGTAATACAGTGTGTGGCCAAAGAAGAAAGAACTTGCTGTGAGTGAACAAATGCAAACAGCAAAGAAGATAAATGGGACCCCATTACCCAGGGGACACCTCCAGATAGAAATGTATGTCAAAGCACAATTTCAAAAAGACCTAGAAGATGCAACAAGGATTATAGTCAGATGTCAGAGGATCTAGCTCAGTGATCTAGCTCAACTTGGTCACTAGCTGCCAAAGTTATTTGTACCTTAGTGAGGTACCATATGATATTTTGATTTATATGTACAAATAACTTCTTGGGAAGGTTCAAATAACTTCTCTACCATAGTTTTCCTGTGTAGCAAACAGATTTAATTTTATCTACCTTATCTATTTCACATGATTGCAATAATAATGACAAAAGATTTGGAAAAAGCTAATGCATTTCATAGATCTAAAATATGACTTTTCTGAAATAAGTTTTAATATTTGGAGTAAAACTAACATTCATTAGTTGTTAATTTATTGTAATTGAAATCTATATTCATATTATCTCCTCACAGATAATAAAACTGAGGCTCAGGAAGATAAAGCAACTTGCAGAAGCTGCTAGTGCCTGAGTCAGGGTTTAAGCCTGGGTCTGTCTGACTGCAAGGCCCAAGGACCTTCTGGAACATCACTCAGAGTTGGGAAAGGAACCTTTGGCAGAATGGCATTGCTGCCTTGTGTACGTTATGGGTGGGCATTGAAGCTATGTCCTGAGGGGGTATTTTCAATAAAACATACATTCACTTTATAATGAGTTTATTTTCCACATTTATAGTAAAAATTAGAATCAATTACCAAATAATTTTTGACAGATTAATAAAATCACCTTCTAGGTTTCTCATGGTGCTACTGAGGATGAATTGGTTCTGCTATGGTGACAACAGGAAGAATAATATTCACTCCACTTAGTTTTAAATCCTTTCTGAAGCTACCCAGATGTTGTCCATTTTGGGGGATTCTGTTGCTTTTTGAGTTTTTCCTTTTCCTACAAAAGGATGTAAATAACCTATGTTTCTCATGTATTATGTTTGTGCCTATTCTCTTCCCCGTACTTCTTTCTTTAAATTCCTCTCATGAATCTGTGGGGTGTAGTCATGCTTTGTACTCGGCCAAGGAATCCTGTGTTGAGTGACAGCACCCTCAGCCAGGATGTCCTGCTGCATTCAACAGGGAGTGAACTTAGGAATTAACCTATGAAGTTACACAACCTGAGTGGATCACTACACAGGGTACATATAAATCAAAATATCATATGGTACCTCACTAATGTGTAGACATATCATGTAAGTCAAAAATATACAATAAAAAGTCAAAGAAATGTAAATGGGAAACTCTTGAATGCAGACATGGGGAAATGTGTTCTAATATCTTATTCCAATGGGAGAAAAATGTTTGCTCTCAGAGACTGCAAAACTGTTAGGCTGGGCACAGAATTTCTTACCTCTTTATTGATTGTAGTGCTTGCAGGAGTGAATCTAAATCAGTCTAGCAGTATATAAGAGCAGCAGCAAGTTGAATAGCCAGTGAAGTGGTACACTTGTGCAAGTGCGTGCACACACACACACACACACACACAGATCTTTCATTTTACACACATGTCACAAAAAAAATCCTATATCTGTAAAAAGTCTAGGTTGAAGTCTGTTGCTATCTGTGATCTTGGCCGGTTACATAATTTCTCCCAGCTTTCCTGTGTGACATGGGGATGCATCATAACTCTTCTTTATTTAATGCTTACTATGTGCCAGGTACTATGTGAAGTTCTTATAATAGTCCTATGAAGTTAATATTATTATGTCCACTTTATAGGTGAAGAAACTGAGATTCAAAGAGATGAAGTACCTTTCTCCAATGTGATCAGTTAATAGGTAATCAAAGATTCTAGCACCGATTGTATTTTGAATCTCTAAACTTTATTACTCTATTCTACCTGGAAAATTAAAAAAAAATATTTATAGTCAAAACTATAACTATTTACCCTTTGCTCACCCACATACAAATAAAAGTGCTTAAAATATTAGGAAATAAAATACACAACCAGTAATTCCCACTGTGGTTGTCCTCAGTTTACCAGGAAGAAGAATCTCCAGGGTTGAGCCTTACCTGATCAGTGTCAGCTCTGGTCTGACAGATCCCTGTTGGTGATTGGCAAACAAGACTTATAAATATTCATGGCACCAGCAAGTTCTGTCTTCCTAGGCGGTGAGCTTCCCACAGCCCAGAGATGACACCACCCAGCCTCCTGACTGAGGCAGGGCATAGCTTCTGCAACCGCTGGCCAAGAACCACCAGAACATGCAGCACCACTGTCAACAATGCTGTTCCCTGCATTTTTCTCCTTGTGAGGTACACAGAGATAGAGAAGATACTTGGCCACATGTTCACCAAAGAAAAATGAGACCCTTATTGTATTTCTTAGCACTTTCTTTTCCTGTTGCGTTGGTTCACAAGGTTTTCTGATTTGCTGTTCCGTTCAGCCCTAGGTCCAATGTTTCCACTAATTTATAAACCAACTGAATGATATTGACTTGAGTCTCACCACTTAATGGTAAATCATCTCAAAAAAGCACTGAATTTGCTGGGGTCCTGGTTTTCTCACCCGTATAAAAGCAGGATAACATGTCTTCCCGGCTGGTTATGAGGATTAAGAGAAATGAGATATGCAAAGTATCGGGTACATGGCCTACATCTAAAAGCTGGACAGAGAATAGAGCCTTTGGTTTAGCCTGGTTAATATCTAACCTTTTTTTAGAGGGAAGCATCTTACCTGCTCTACCTCCCTCTGTGGTAACTAGATAGAAATTCTCCCTTGGTTGCAAGCGTTTGGACAGGTAGCCTTGGTGAGTCAACGTGACACTTGCATTCAGAATTCTGAACTGGAAGCAACTGTTGCCCAGACCAGGAAAGTGGGGGAGATGTCCGGGGTGGGTAGTGGTCCCTACAATGGGCGAATAGACAATTCTTGCTAAAAGAATGCTTGTTGTCATTTGTGTTCCTTCCTGCCATTTGTATGGGGTTTTTGTTTGTTTGTTTGTATTTTTTGTTTTGGCTTTTTGCGACAGGGTCTTGCTAAATAGCTCCGCTGCCCTCAAACTCGAGGTGATCCTCTGCTTCAGCCTCACGAGTGCTAGGATTATAAGTGTGTGCCACCATGCCAGGGCTTTTCTTGCCATTTTTGGCATATGTTTTTAAAGCTTCTTTTTAATTCTGTGTTCCACTGATAAACTTCCAAGGCACTGCTTTCCTGTGAAGGTAGCAGCCCAACAAAGGGGGATAGTTAATGAATCAAAACTGAGTTGGCTCCACCCTGTAGCCTGGCTCACTTAAAAAAAAATGGATTGACCAATGACATCAGTGTTCTGTTCCATGACGTTAGTTACTAGTATTCTTTTTAATGAGCTATCAGAGTAATCGTAGTTTGAGTATCCATTCAGCCAAACTCTTTATCTTTACAGTTTTAATTGTGAGCGTTTGCATTTTGCTTGGTATTTTCCAGTGTGTTTGAAAATATACTGCTTAGGCTGGCACTTACCCTAATTCCGTGCAGCTGCTAATCTCCGGATTATTCTACGTTTAGAGATGAGATTCCAGAGCTCAGGAATCTGGCTGAAGGATCTGCAGATTGTACTGGGACTAGGATTCAAACCCAGGCTCCTGTTGTCAAACCCATCTATTATTGTTTTAATGGAAACTGTGGATCTCTGCAAAACTGAAACCATAAGCCTGTGATTTTATTCAGTCAGGAGAATCCATTCTGCTTGGGAAGCTGGTTCACAGGGGACCCTGTTTCTTTAATACCATTTAATAAAAGTGAGTGTAAAGGGCATGATGGAGATTATGTCCACACTTAAAGGAGGACCACCCAAGGCTGGGGTTAGGATGAGATCCTCATAATGTAATGTATAACTGTGTCACTTCTGACATGACGAAACAGACTTGTGAAATGCTTGCTGAAAGTAACAGTTGACTGATGGCTCCCCTCCCCCACCAACTATTAACCCTGCCTAAGGGAATTTGCTCAGGGAGCTACAGATGAGTGAGCGCGGACCAGGGAGTAAAATGGAGACATCCACAGAACCAGGCATCACAGGGTAATTTTTCTCATCATGACATGACTTTGTGACAGGTGCAGTGTGGATGTGTTTTTATCTCGATAATTTCTCAGTGACATTTTGCTCTGCAGAGAGAAAACGCCAGACATTCACACTCCCGTGGCATCGTTATGGGGTCGTGAAACCAGGTGAACTGCTTCCTGAGAGCTCCCTGTCAGGGTAACTCCGTTGTTTGAGTTGATCAGGGAAGAAATCCCTAGCGATGCCCTTGTTAATTCCAGCTAATCGTTCTCCAGCAGGAGAACTGAAGGCAAGCTTTTTCCCTTGGTGAGACTTAGATCCTTAAATGCGTTTGATTTTAAGTACTAATGAGCTAAAGGAAATCTTCCCTACACAGTTTAACCTACTGCTTCTTAAATGACAATCCTCAGGGTCTTTCCTTCACATTCAATCTCTGATAAGCTATTTCATAATTTCCCAATGACAATTAAATTGAGTCTCCGTGTTAGTGCAGCTACCCAGTTTTCTTCAGATAATTCCACTTTAAGAGACTTCTGAGGCGGAGGTGTGGAGGCTGCAGGGTAGCACCTCTAGCATTCCCCATGGGGGAGTCCAGCAAATGAAATATTTGGTTTTCAGATCGAAAAGGAAAAGAACTAAGGGAAATAATTTTTTAAAAGCATCTCTAAGCACAGTGATGGCTTCCCAGGATTTTATATGGTTAACGAAAAGTCAGCCAGCAGATGACATTTACCCTGCTAAATGTTGATGATTAAGAAGGAAAAGGTTATACCTTGCTTTTTTCCCCTTCTGGAGCTACTATACCAGGGGTCAACACAAATGTCTGCACAAAAGGAATTGCCTGTTTGTGAACAACGGAGCCCAACTCCGTATTGTTGCAATTGCTCTTGATGATGGTAATTACTTTGTGTTTCCTCGTGGGTATTCAGCCTCCCAGCCTCCCCTAGCCAGCTCCCTCCTGGACACTCGCCAGCAGCCCGTAATTAAAGTGTTTCTGGAGGGAGCATCTCTGTGTACTACCCATTGTGAATGATGTCCTTGGAGTCTGGCTGTAGTAATTGAAAAGAAATGAGACCTTTCCAATTTGTCCCTTTTTCTGCAGCCCCTGCCCTGCCCCTTTCCCAGGACAAAAACGTTGTGAAATGCACACAAGAGCCCGGATCCATTTCTGTGAATCTGAAACTTGAAGCACAATGCCTTCCCATCCCCCACCCGAGGAGCGGATGTTTCAAGTGTAACCTTCCTATTACAATTATTTTTGCATGATTAAATAGAAACTGTCCGCCTGTTACGCTCTTTGTTGATAGATTAGATGTTCCAATGAGACATTAGACTGTATTATAATGAAGCATTTCTGGAGAGTCAAATTATAAATTAGGTATGTCTTTGAGGATTACCTTCAATGAGATCCGATTATGTGACTGTTAATTCTAAATAAACATTATCAGCATTTTCATGTATATATTATCTCCTTTGCTATTGATAGTAATTTTATGAGGTAATTAGCCCTGGTATTCCGAATCCAATTTTTTAATTGTGAGAAAGCCTCAGTTCAGAAAAGTTAAGTAGCTTCCCCTCGAGATCCTCCAGCTAGAAAGTACATAGAGCCATGAATACAGATATCTTGATTTCCAAAGTGGGATTCGTTTTGTCATTCCATAAGATGACTTAAAAAGTCAACTTACAGAATGTATATTTTGATTTTCACAAAATTTTTCAAGTTTTTCCTCAAATCCTAAGGCAACAAACCTGCAAAAATTGTGATGATTTTCAGAGGACGGTGTTTTGATTGAGTTGTACTCTTTTCTGCCAAGAGGCCCAAACACTCAGAGGGAGAGTGATTACATTACCAAACCTGCTTCTCAACAATCCGTCTCATGTACACAACTTGGAGGGGAATGAAAGGGGCTCCTTGGCTTCTCTTCCACAATAAACGTGGGAAAAGAGATCAGTATTTGCCTCATGGAGACCCTCATTTAAATATCTAATTGGGGATAATGAACAAAGGAAAATGTCCCTAATGCTTGAAAACTGTAAACAATACAATGTTCTCTTAATGATCAAACACTGATTATTTTAGTGAATGTCAGTGGCAGGAGTACAAAAGCTGCCTGGGGAGGTGCCTCCCCTGCTTTGTGTTTCTGAACTGCAGGGGCAGGGAATGTAGGAGGGTGGGGGTGGGGTGCAGGTGGGGGGGTAGGGCCAAGGGTAGCGGGGAGGGTAAAGGGTGGGAAGTAGGGGAGTTCTTGCTAGCTGGCTTATAGACTCTCCAGAAGCAAAGACAGCCATTTTTCAAAGAATTACAATAATAAAAACCTGAGCTATGACCTTGATTTAAAGATATTGGCTTAAAAAATTTTATGGAAATATCAGTACTTGTACTTCACATTTAAATTATTGGTCTTTAGAGACTAAGTCACTAATTCTATAGGTCTTGAAGGTTAATTTTGGAAGCTACTTGGAGGTTGACTTTAGAGTTTATCTCATCTTTTGTTAACTATTTTAACATATTCAAATCTTTGTCCATAGAAGATGAATTTATTTTTGGAAAAAGTAATATTATCTAGAATCAGATCCAGTCTGGTGAACTGAATGGGAGGGTACTATGTAAGGAATCAGAGTAGGACCAATTTTTGTCAAAATGAAATGTGATGAAGTATGGGTAATTCTTGTCTTGAATGTTTTGTTCACTGTTTTTGAGAGCAAGTCCATATGAGATTTGGAAATGCATGGTAGTGAAAGCACCATTGAAATAGTGCCACTGAACAGATTTTTAAAAAATATAATTATTTACTCATTATAACAATTTATATGTACATTTAAATATAGATAGGTGTATGTATACATACTAGGACACATATATATGTATTTTTTTGTTGAAAACTTAGAATTGTGGGTTTGCGGAAAGAAGAAAAAGTCACCAAGGTTAATAAGTAACTACTGTCTGCCTGTTGATGTGTGCTCTGATTATCCTCACAGACACACGTGTACACAATACAGAGAAAGTGAAACAGTGGTTACAAGTTTAGATGGGAAAGTAATAAAACTGAGAGTCAGGTCCCAACTTTAGAGTTTCCTAGCTCTGTAATTTTTTCCAAGTTACTCAAATCTCTGCCTTTGTTTTATCATCTGTGAAATGGAGTTACGAGCATAGAAACCTTTTTGGATTGTTACTCACTTACTTTTGTATGTACATATGTATGTATTCACTCATTCACTCATTCATTCATTCAGTGAATGTTTTTGACCATCTAATCAATCCTGTTTTAAGTCTTAGTCAAAAAACAAGTCCTGAAACTCAAGAAATGTACCAGTAAGTGGATGTCTACAAAAACCTTATCAATATAGTGAGATATGTAATATCTAAGTATCTTGTACCATCTCTGAAGCCTTAATTCTGATGAGCTGATATCAAGAGGGATAGCTAATGGCCACACATGCACTGGTTTGCATGGAAGGAAAAGAATCTTGAGCTTGAGGATTCTTAATATTTTATAATGGATGGTAAATGTGTATGAACTTTGTCTTAGACAAAGTCATTATTATCTTCACTATACTGGAGAGTGAATAAATTTGATTTTATTATCCTATGAGACTGCTATTTAAAAAAATCCTTGAAAAGTAGTCCTGATTTTTTTTCAAAAAAGAAGATAGTTGTATGACGCAGTTTTTCTACCACTGGGACAAAATACTTTACAACCAAAACTTACAAGAGGAGAAATTTAGTCTGACTCTCAGTTTTCAGAGGAGTCAGTCCATGGCTGATTGACTCCAAGGCAGAGGCAGTATGGTGGGAAGGTATGGTGAAGGAAAGTTACTGAAATCATGGCGGCCAGGAAGTGCAGAGAGAAGGGAAGAACAAGGGACAAAAATATGCCCTTTCAAGTCACACCCCTGGTGACCCACTTCCAAACAGACTCCACCTCCTAACAGCACATTCAGCCATAAAATCATCAATGGGTTAATCCAATGACAAGTAAAGGGCCCCATGATCCAGTCACCTTATACAAGTCCCACTTGTGAACACATGAGACTCTCGGGCACATTTTAGATTTAAACTAACAATAGTGCCTCTTCTTGCAGGACATACAAAAATGCAGGACATTTGTAGAGAATGTCTCCTAACACTTGTTGGATATGCAGATTATTAGGTCTCAAGTAGACCTATTGGACCTGACGCTCTGGGGTTGGAGTTGAGCCACTGTGTTTTAATAACTGTTTGGTGATTGCAATGTAATTAAAGTTGGAGATTTACTGTGGAAGGAACAGACTGAGGCTCGAGTAGGGAGTTTGGGTAGAAGAGGATGGAGAATCACTGGACTGTCTCCCAGGCAATTTTGTGGAATAAACAGACCAGGATGTGCCTGGCACTTGTTGTCATGGAATTAGCAGTGTAGAGAGAGATGGAACATGTCCAGAAGAGGCAATATCGATAGATAAATATGAATTGATCTGGAAATCAGCACACCACCTTATACCCATTATCTGTACCATGTGAACTTGAGCAAATAATCTTGTTTTTAAAACTTTTTAAAATCTGCAAAAAAGATTCTGAAATATCTAGTCCTGGGACTCCAAACTGGTATTTTTCTTTTGTGACAACTCCAGCCCCTGACAGACAGGCTTTAGAGGGATTTGGAGGTATCCCAATGGGTGAGAAATAGATGTGTGGATATTCTTATAGTTGACACCACCAATTCATCCAAATGACTTATTTTTCTTTAAGACAGAATAGGACAAGTTGCCTGTGATTTTTCACTGGTTACCTCAATAATAAATTTCTTTCAATTTTATTTTCTTTTATAATTTTGCATTGCTTGGATGATTCATTGTTAGGGCTGCTGGAAAAGTCTGGGACATTTGGATCATTAGGCTGTAACTACCTTCTAAAATTCAGCCCAGATAAACAACAGGTTGAAGCAAAACAGTTTATTTCCTTTGAAGTTTTCCTTGTTCCCAAATCAAATGCATTTCTTAGTGTACTTGCAATCAGAAGCAACTATGGAGAGGAAAAAATAAGAATATGCTTTGAAGTAACTTCTTCAAAATCAGTTCAAAGGTTTTAGCAAGTTTGGTATATTATTCACTGTTATGTAAGTTCTTAAAAACAGCTTTACAATGCTTGTCTGATTTTTTTTTACACTTTTCCCTTACACATTTTTAGTCAGCCAAGCATGTCAGGAAAAATACAATTTTAATTGGAACTATAAGAGTTCCTTTAAGGTGAATTTTTAATTTTCAGTGGACTAACAATCCAAAATGAAATTAAACAATATGCTCAGATTATGATTTTCACCTGCTTCCAAAAAAGTAATGTGTAGAAACAGACATTAAATTATTAGTTAATTGTTGCACTTGCAAGCACAATATTCAAGAAAGATAGGGAGAAATACCAAAGTGCAGTACCAGTAGTGTAGTGCAGAGAAAGCAGATAGGAGAGGGGGAAGAGAAGAAAACTGAGGTAGGAAGAGGAAGGAAAGAGAGGACAGAAGCATATTTGAAAGGCAGTTGTCAATTTCTTCTCCTTAGACTCCATTTTTGCTAAAATTGTATCATTTCCAAGGGATGAGCAGCTACTTTTCAGTTTAAGCTAATGCTTTCCCAGAAAATGTTTTATTTATTCCCTAAATCATTGATTGGGCTCTTAACGGCCCGAAATGAAACTTTAATTTATTCTTTGAGTCTTTCTGGAGTGTGACCTTCTGGAACACACTGAGTTGCCTAAGCAGAGAGAGGACCAAAGTGCAGGAGAGTAAAGGGTGGAAGCTCCTGTATAGCACATGAGCCCTGCAGCACCAGCTCCTGCAGACCTTGTGCCCTGACGGTGGAAAGACCAAGGAGAGCCTACAAACTGTTTTACAGACTCCTTCTGCAAGTCTGTAAAGTCCCTTTTAGCAGTGTTAAGATGGTCACAGGGTTGAAACAGGCATTACGTAGTGACATGACTTCTGAGAGATTGTTTTCCCAGAAGAAGAGGATACCAAGTCCTGAACCCATCTAGACATGGAAAAGTTCCACAAGTTGTAAAATTAAATGGTGTGACTGTAAGAACAGTCTTTGATGCCATGAAAGTCCTGGATTGAAATCCTATCTCCATCTATTGGTGGTAGTAATCTTGGAAACAGTAGTTAATATTTTCATTCTTTGTGTCCTCATCTGTAAAATAGAGAGGATGGTAAAATAGAAGGGCAATGTCTTAATCACTTTATTGTTGCTGGGAAACAATACTTGACACTCACCACTTACAGGAGAAGAGGTGTGGTTATAGTCCATGGTTGGTTGGCTCCATGCAGAATTGCATGGCAGGGGGACATATGGGGGGATTTTCTCACCTCATGCATCTAGGAAGTCGAGAGCCAAGGGGGAGGTTAGGCTAAAGCAGATCTCTGATCCAACACATTACACAGCCCACATAATCCAGTCACCTTTCCAAAGCCCTGCCTATGATCACATGGAGCTTTGGTGGGGGGACATCTAGATATAAACCATAACAGGCAGTATGTGGAGAAGAGACATAATGTAAACAAAGTGCTAAACAAAATGCCTGGCTAAGAACAGCAATAATTTCAGACACCATTATTTTAAAAATTACATTTCCATTGCCATTTCTATCATTTTCAGAGTTAGAGGTCAGTTCATCAGATCAGGAGCAAATCAAAGGGCCTGGGAACAGGGATGTGTGCCAGGGGACAAACTAAACAAGTGTGGGGATAGAGAAGGCCAAGTATGGAGACCAGAAGATTAAGCTAATACTTAACTGGTATATTAAAATATTAGTATGCATCATTTGCTACTTATTTTCAGGTGTTAGTCTCTTCTATTAGTATTTTCAATCCTCATGTTCATTCTGTTAAAACAAATGAAAAAAAAGAATGTAATTTTCCTGTTTTAACTGATCAGGAAAAAAAACTCTTAGAGCACTACATAGCAATTGAGAACCCAGGTCCTCATTCCAAGTCCTCTTGGTCTTCCAGTGGTACCATGAGTGATTTCTAAGTCCTAGCAAACATCTGTGGGTTCTAGACTCTCTCCTACCTTTTTCTTTTTATATTTGTAAAAATTAGGATTTTTATACCCAAAGGAAATTCAGAATTATACCCCTCATTTTCCCACCTTTTCCCTCTCATTTCCATTTTATTTTGTGGTTCTGGCTTTACTTTTTGTTGTTGATCAATCTTACTGCACCTGTGATTTTATTGTAAGCAAAATATATTGAATTGAAGTATTGGTTAGACATTGCACTTAACAAGTCAACCCAGACAAAAATCATTTATTGTTTCTCACAGTCCACAGTTGGATGGGTTTTGGTTAGTCTAGGCTTGTTTTAGCTGCAGGCTGCACCATTTCTTTTGCTTCTCATTTTCCTGCTAGAATCACCAGACCACTCCAGGAAAATTCTCAGTGAGCCAATGGCAGAGATACAAGAGATCAAGGGGTAGCAGCCAGGATGTTTTAATGCCTAAATTCAGAAGTGACATACCTTACTTTCATCTCATTCTGTTGGTTAAAGGAAATCATGTGGTTGTACCCAAAGTGAAAGAGTAGGAAATGCCATCATTTATATGGCACAATTCTGCAAGCATATATGGCAGAGGACATGGAGCTACAGTGAGGTGTGGACTTGGGGCCACTGATGCAATTTATCATAGAGTGTGTTAATCAAGCAGTCATTTGGAGACTTACTAGGGACAGATGGTTTCTCTTGCTCTGTCTAACTCTGCCTTGTGGGTTAGGTGTCTTCTGAGAACTAGAAATGGGAGTGAGGATCTCCTTTGGAGGTGGTTGATACTGAATGTCTGAGTGTTTCTTTTTTCCGGTGTTTCACTCTACCTTTTCTCTATGAAACTGGAGACCTCAGGAAAAGAGCAGCATCTTCAGACTGTTACATCGTCAGGTAGGTCACTCTGACTTGTATGAAGTCACTGAGGTCTTTTTCATTGAATTCCCTGAAATCTTCCTTAAAGCACTCTATTTTCTTCAATAAGTTTAGGGACAACATGAGTAGGTGTATTCACATTATACCTTGCATCCTTGTTTTTAACTGGCATTATACCTTCATAATCCTTTTCTTGATACTGTATTTTTACTAAAACTTTGCCAGACATATTTTTTGTTTGTTAACAGTAGCTTCTCAGGGAGGAATATATAGGTTGGGTACTAAAAGGGACCTGAAATTTGTTTTACCTCCTGTACTTTGTGATGAATCTGATTATTGCACAAAATAGATGCTTATGCAGGACACTGATCACCTGCATAAAACTGTTCGTTTTTGCTCTGCCAAATTCCACCCTTCCAAGGCAAGAATCTGCAACTTTATGATTCAGTCCTTGGAAGAAGTTAATGCCATTAAGTTAATATTAACGTGGTCTCCAAAGCATATGTAATCTGACCCTTTCGTTCTGATATTCTTACTTTAGAAGCCTCACCTGCCAAGTACATACTAAGCTACTTCATGATTTGTGTCTTCGCTCTGCCCTGGCCCCTCTCCCTGAAATTTCCTTCCTCCAGCCTTCCACCCTTTACCTGGCTAATTTTCTATACTTCTTTCCACACTCTGTTAAAACTTAGTCTTTTTGAGAAGCTGTTCTGACTTCACATCAACATTACCGTCTGAAAACAGGAAAAGAAGAGAGATGACAAGACTGACACATTGGAAAAGAAAGCTAAGCACATGTGCTGTCAGTGTAAGACACGTGCATCGAATGTGCAGCGGTCATGTCTTAAAGCTGCCTGAGTGTGACAGTTGAAGGAAAACTTATTTTGTTGTAGAGTTCTATTGATATTTGCATTGTAGTTCAGACAGGAATTTATTTCTGATATTATCTTTTAGGGTTTATAACCAAGTACACAGCTGATGTGAAAATGTTGATGTCTACTCTAAACACACAATGAATATTAGGTGCAGGCGTGTTGGCACACACCTGTAACCCCAGTACTCAGGATAATAAGGCAGGAGGGTCACCACAAGTTCAAGACCAGCCTGGGCTACATAGTGAGTTCAAGGCTTGCCTAAACTATATGGTAAGACCCTGTCTCAAAAAACAAACAAACAAACAAACAAACAACCCCCCAAAAGAAATATAATGCTTTATTTTATTAATATTTAATGTTCCTGTTAACTACACACTGAATAATATAATAAGAACCTCCTGACAAAACAGCAAAACCACTGAGATGACCAGGAAAGCAAAATACATGTGCTGTCAGTGTAAGTGACATGTGGGTATGGAACATGCTATTGTCATGTGTGTAGAGTGCCTTAGGTGTGATAATTGAAGTAAAAACTTTTTTGTGGAAAAATAAATATTACTCACGGGGCCGGGGATGTAGCTCATCAGCACAGCGCCCGCCCAGAAAGTGTGAGTTTGATTCCTGGTACCAAATTAAAAAAAATATTACTCAGTCTCTCATAAATTGATAAATATGAACAATTTTTTTTGAGACACAGTCTTACCATGTAGTCCAGGCTGGCCTCAAACTCACTATGTAGCCCAGACTGGTCTTACACTTGTGGTGATCTTCCTGCCTCAGCTTCCCAGTTCCTGGGATTACAGGTGTGTGCCACCATGCTCTGGATCAAATATGAACATTTTTTATGTATTCATTAAAATTAAGAAAATTTTTAAAAAGTTTAGACAATCTGTTATTCTGTGTATCCATTTTTTCTAGATGTGTTCATATTTGTAGCGAGTGAATGAATCATTGTATGATTTGTTTTGTTTTATATTTGTTTTCCACTTCAGTCTCTCATTTCCTCACAGATGAGGACCATTTTAGAAGAGTAACAGCCCTTGTATTTCCGGACTCCAGGCTGTAGTGTTTGGCCCAGAGTAGATGGTAAGTTTCTATTTGTTGAATAAATGAATGAATCAATGAATGAATAAAACTTTACAGAAACATAGATACTCAGAACTGGAATAAACAAAAATAAACAAACAAAAAACAACTCCCATTTTATGGGTTCCACAGCATCCTTCCCAGTTTCCATGTAGCTGATTGCCTCTGCCTGAACAGTTCTCTGACAGGGAATTCATGGTACTTGAGGTATCAATTTCGTCTTCTTCACAGTTAGAAAATTTGTCTTTCTATTAAACTAAAGTTCATAATTCCATAGCTTTTATTCATTGATTTTATATTTTGCCCCTTGGAATTTTACAAAACAACTATAATTATTTGGCAATATTTTGGATATTTGAAAAAAAATGATGACAGAACATGGATCTTCAACCTGCAATCAAATTTGTGTAACCCAGGTTTTTATATGGCTCTGAGACCAATATAGGTAATGTATTCAATATATATGAAAAATTTTATGGATCTTAATACTCTAGATGGCTGCTCCTCTTATTTTTAAACTCTTACTCTTACATAGTGCTACAAAGTGCTTTTGTTCCACTTCCTTGGAGCTGTTCTCTTTGATCCCTTTATTCATTCATCTCATGGACAACCCTACATGTAGGGCTGAGTCTAATTAGATCCTCATCTGTGCAATATATCCAGCCCCATGAACTTTGATAATGTCAATGAGGAGCATGGGGAAATATGACCTCTTCCACTCCATTTCTTCATCTTCCCCTTTAATTCCCAGTGCTTGACCTCTGGCATTACCCAAATGTGGTCACCCCTGTACTTTCTCCTTCATATACAGTACACTACTTAGTGCTGGTCTTGCACTGCCGTTGGTCCTGCTTGACACTGCCGCTTTCCTCTTACTTTCTGCTGCATCTCCCTTATGCAGCTGAGAAACAACCTGACATAATCTCAGTATCAGTTTAGCTGCACAATACTGCCATAACCAGTGCCCTAATCTTAGTGGTTCATACAGCAAAGGTTTATTTCGAACTCATGCTAAATGTCTTAATGGGTTAATAAGCATGCTACTCATCATAGTGACACAGAGATACAGGCTAAAAGAGCAGCCACCGCTGTGAACATGACCTATTGCATCAGAAAAAAAGACTGCTAGTACTCTTACCAGTGATTGAACGATTGCCCTGGAGGTGACAGCAATAATGTGGCCCTACTCAGTCATAAGGGAGCTAAAAAGTACAATCTTCCTAAGTGTGATGCAAGGGAAATATTTGGTAACATAGCTCACAAGTCTAAGATCAGCCTTAGAGATCATTCATTTATATTAACTAGAAAGTTATTCAGTATGGCTAAGGTAAAAACAAAATGTATTATAAGAAGACTAGGGACTTTAAAAGAATTCACAGTTTGAAGGGCAGAAGAACTTCATGAACTATGCAAATTGAGAGCTGGAAGGCTTTCATAGACTATGTGCTTTTGTGCTATCTTTTATTTAGAAATAAATGGCTTTATATCTCTGCTTCTATGTCCATTTGATCATGCTTCATTTTCTCTGTAAACTTTCCTCTCTGTTTATTTCTTAGTAAAATTTAACTTGCCCTAAAATTGACCACTCCAAAATGGCAGTCTCATGTCTTGGTGCTATTTGGCTTACAGTTCAGAGTCTGCCACAATTTTTCCAGACTCTCTCTCATCCTTGAATATCAATATCTTTCCTTAATTAATAATGACTATTGATGGGAGTCAAAAATGATGTCAGGAGGTTGTCAGAAGTCGTGTGTCCAGGGAGTACAGAGGAGGAATTGATAAGTGTCTTTGTCACATTAGTCTTTCCTAGTACCAACTTCAATGAGCAATGACAGAGTTCTTGGGAAGGTGAATTAGGTAACATCTTCCCAAATACTCTGATATATTAGGGAAAACCCAATCACATCATTTTGTCTTGTCATGCCCAGCTGGCTTCTGAAATGCTACCTTATAATTTTGTTTTAAATATTAAAGTTTAAATTTCAGTGAAATATAGTATTCTCTCTTGTAAATATCCCATATATTTTTGTCAACTTATTAGCTAAGTATCTAGCTAAACAAATGAGTATTGAGTACCTATCAAGTAAAGGTACTTTGGGCTGGGTATGTGTCTTAGTTACTTTTCTCTTGTTGCTGAGACGAAATACCCAATACCCCAAATTAAGGAAGGAAAGGCTTGTTTAGCTCACAGTTTGTGGAGGTTTCAGTGTATAATCAGCTGGCTCCAAGGCAGGGTGTCAAGGTACAGGGCAGCACTTCAAGGTGACATAAGACAGCAAAAGCAGTAAGAGCAAAAGGGCTGGGGAAGCAAATCTCTTTTCTCCCTTACATTGTATGCTGGCTATCCACTCATGCCCACACAGTCTCAGTGCCTTCCTCTTGCACAGGCTCAGGATGAATACCAGAAAACATCCTAGAGGAGTAAAGGCATATCTTTTTCATCCCAGGATGTATAACTGCTGAGTCACTTAGCCAAGCCTCTAGACTCCTCAAGTTGACACAATGTATCAACCATAACAGTATGACAAATGGGAACTACCCTACATTGCCTATAACCAAGTAGTAAGAGATTTATATAAATTGAGATTTTAAGATCAAGTTTCCAAGGTTAACAGAGCATGGGTATCTGAACATGGAAAGGAGAAATTGCTTTTAGAGAACACCCATTTTGTGTGATGTACAATGCTCTGGATCTTCTTAGAATACTTTCTCATACATTTTCATATCAACAGAATTAGACATGATCATTCTAATTCAAGAGAAAGAAACTGAGATCAAGTACTATAACGGTCAGTGGTCATATAACCAGTGAATAACAGAATAAGATTTAAACTTAGGTTTTTGGATAAGTTGCCTCTAAAAGTGAGACAGTGATATGACCAGAGCTGCTTAGTGGGTAAGTCTTTGACTACTCATTCTCTCTCTGGCTCCCACCACTACTTTTATAATCTCTCTTAGAAATCATCCAATGAGGGACTTTCTTTGTACAGTCAATAAGTCACCAGATGGATTGATACTTGGGCTGTTTATTAATTATTATGGTTGTGTTCAAACCCAAATAAACCTACATGATAAGATGAAGAGGCCAACTGAATGTAGATTTATCATTGAAGTTGGAAGCAACTATTTCTGACATGGTCATAACAGGAAATAAATTTTTACCCGAAATTGAGTTAGCAGTTGACTGGCTTGTCCTTGTCCCAGCACGTCTGTTCTTGAGAAAACCGTCCTCAGAGGTTGTTAGAGCTGTCCATACTGTATTCATTTAAGAATTGATCGTTAGCTTTTCCAATTTCAGAGTTTCATCCAACCATTTATTGAATGATTCCCCTCATGGCCTCAGGGAGCTTCCTCTTTTGCTCTGAGTGCCCATCTCCTTCCCAGGGAATTTCTTCACTCTTGTTGGAATATTGCAAACTGTAAACACTCCAACTTTCTCCACTGTAAAAACATGTTCAGTGATAGTAGAAGACTAAGAGGAGGAACAGCAAAATGGCACAAAAACATGGGGCAAGGCAAATCTGAATTTGAGTCCTGGTTCTTCTTAATACCTGTGTAGGCATGGCTTAGGTATTTCACCTCTCTAATAAGAGAGATTCTAGAATTGGATAAAAATCTGCCTTAGAGGCTACTTGCAAGGATGAACAAAAAGTATGTAGGAGTCTCCACCCTCTGTGCACCCAGTACAGACATGAGATCCTGACCCAGAAGGCCCGTGAACTGCTAACACCGGGGTTCATGTCTGGGCTTTTCCTGCATGTGTCCTGCACCACCTGAGGTACTAGAGCAGGCAGTCCACGAAATTCTGGCACCATGATTCATGTCTGTGCTTTACTTGCACCCTGAACTCCCAGAAGTCACAGACATGGATGGTCCATGATCACCAGCAGTGCAGCCTGCATCACACTCCTGTGCATGACCTGAGCTGCCTGGAGACATGGAATCAGGTGGGCCACAAACTGTTGACCCTGCAAGTCATGTCTGGGTTCTGCCTGTGCCCTGAACTGCCTAGGAACACAGGACCACTGCTCTGTGATTGTGCCATAAGTGCAGCCCACTTCTGGGTCATACTCATGCCCTGAGCTGTCAGGGCACACTGGATCAGATGGTGTGTCATTGGCTAACATCACAGTTTGTATCTGAGACCTGGGAGAACTAGGCACACTTCACCATCTGCTGGAAGACCCCAGACTAAGCAATGCATCTCAGTGGTCACTGAAGAGCAAGCCTGAGCACCAGGAAAACTAGGGACACTAGCGATCTTTGCTGAGCTGTCAGGGAAGAGGGAGACTGAGTGTTCTGCCTCCAGCATTTAACATGACAAGATGTAGGACTAAAATGCAATCTCAGAACTCCACCCCACTCTGAACAAGTCTAGGAGGTATTACATAGGAGAACTTGGTAAATGCACACCTGAAATTGCTGAAATGATTACAATGGAAGTAAAGAAACAACTCCATCAGGCCATAGAAGGATCAGTTCAGAAGTAATCCCTCAGGCAAAAAATGAAATGACAATAATAATGAAAGAATTGCTCAGCACATCTAAAGAAGAAATATATTAAAAAATAAATGAACATAGGCAATGTATGGAAACATTAAATGAACAATGTAGGAAGGAACTAGAATGCATGAAAGAGATTCAAAGACATCCAGGAAATCAAAACTTCCATTGAAATCTGGCAAAACAGCTTCAATAAAGCTGAAGACAGAATTTCAGATCTTGAAGACAGCATGGCAGCTAGCGATCATGAAAGAAAAGACCTCTTAAAATCAACAAGGAACCAGGAAGAATTAATTCAACAGCTGCAAGAAAAGGCAAAGAGGAATAATGTAAGACTAATAGGACACAATGAAATGGCACCAGGCAGCATGAAAGACATGAAAAGAATATTTGCAGAAATAGCAGAAAATTTCCTAAACATGGAGACAGAATCTGATGTACAGGTAAATGAAGCATATGGAACTCCAACTAGTCATAACCAAAATAAAACTACACCCAGACATATAATAATCAAGATCCCAGATCTCCAACAAAAGAACAGAATATTAAAATCTGCTAGAGAAAAGAAACAGATCACCTATAAAGGAAAGCCCATCAGCATCACAGCAGATTTCTCAATACAAGCCATCCAATTGAGAAGAGCTTGGAACAAAGTATTACAGGTCCTGAGACAAAACAGCTTCCAAATCAAGATTGACATATCTTGCCTTACTCTCCTTCAATATCAATGGAGAAATAAAATATTTCCATGACAAAGAACAACTGAAGAACTTCATGAGTGTGAAACCATTCTTAAAAATAGTACTAAAAGCTATTCTAGACAGAGAAAGAAATGACCACAATTTTAAGAACAACAATAGAAAGGAACCCTCAAGCAGAGCAAGCAATTCAACAGGTAGAAAAAAGTAGGAAACCAACAGCAAGCAAATAATATGACAATGATAAACAAACACATATCAGTTTTAACCATAAATGTAAATGGCCTCAACTGACCAGTCAAAAGGAACAGACTGGCAGAGTGGTTTAAGAAACAAAATCCAGAAATATGCTATATACAGGAAACCCAGTTTACTCAAAAGGAAATCCATAGACAGAAAGTCAAAGGATGGAAAACAATTCTCCTTGCAACAGGAACCCAGAAAAAAGTAGGTGTAGCTATTATGTTTGCAGACAATGTAAACTTCAAACTGAGAATAATCAAAAGAGATAAAGAAGGTCACTGCATACTTATTGGGGGAAAACTGCAAGAGGAAGAGATAACAATCATAAATATGTATGCACCAAATATCAGAGTACCAAACTATATAAGACAAATCTTAATAGACATGAAAACTTAAATAATGAATAACACTATTGTAATAGGGGACCTCAAAACCCCTTTGACACAAAGAGATAGGTCAACTGGACAAAAAAAT